>NC_047164.1:9473539-9606039 GCF_009819705.1 Hippoglossus hippoglossus
CAGGCACTGCTTTTTCCTGTTTTGTACAAAACTGTTATCACCACATCAGCTTTGTTTCCACATACGGCAGAGCCACAGGCGTGGCATGCACAGACCTGCTGCTTCGGATATTTCTGCACCAGAAAGTTCCACTGCAGAACAACTCAATCTGACTTCTAGGAAACGATTATATGTGTAAAATGGGCCTATTACTTAAAATCAAATAAAAAAACGTGATAATAAATAAACTTTGTGACTGACAGAGAAAGGAAAAAGGGGGGAGTCACTGGTAGAGGAGAAGGAAAAGGGAAGAGGAAATGTGAGGGAACCATGATCGAGGTCAAAGCTTGTCCCAGTTGTCAAACACAGAGGACTTATGTGTCTGTGTGCAGACGTATGAATTCACTTAATTAAATCACCCAACAGTAGAATTATCAATTGTATGAACCGCATGCAGCTATAGTATAAGGAATTAAAATTTCACTGAAGACTGAATGAAAACTGTGTTTTCTCACAGACGTCCATTATCAGTTACTCCTTTTCTTCTACACAACACAGCTGCACAGTGTCTGACCATAAAACACTTGAGTTAAACTCTAGGAGCTCCTTGTGTTTCCTTTTGTCAATGCATCCTGGGACACTTGAATAAAACAGCCCTTGTTAATGGTATTACTAACATCTGTGATTTTGTGATGATATGGCAGTCCACCCACTGTGCAGCCGCTTAGTAGTAAGCACTTAAAATACTACAAGTATTATTATTTTCAACATCATGACATTATGATTATCATCACATAGCTGCCCTCGGAGTGGAGTTATACTCAGGATTTGATAAGACATTGATTTTAAGTGAACTTTGTTACTTCAGCCAAGGAGAAAAGGTTTTTACCCCCCTGTCCTTTTGTTGGTTTGTTTGTCTGCAGGATCACACACGTTTTGAGTTCCCAGGAAATTTGGTGGAGGGATGGGACAAATTTCTGGGCGGATCCAGATATGGAGTAATCCAGGAATATATATATAGATAGATATATCTATCTATCTATATATATATGCAATGTAATGCAATTTGATTGAATTTAAGAAAACTGCTGGGCCTTGGACTCTACTAACCTCAGTTTTCTTCTGTAATTGTTTGTTTGTTAAGGTAGCACAATTACGCAGAAACGACTCAACCGATTACCATGATATTTTGTGGAGGGGTGCGGCATTACCCCAGGGAGAAGACATTAAATTCTGGTAGGGATCCAGATCAGGGGGTGGATCCAGTATTTATTTTTTTCAACTTTCTTTAACATTGCATTTTTCAACACTGAAAAATCTGAGTAATTCATGGATCTCGATGGGGGAAAAAACTGTCATGTTTAAGGGACTAATGTTTATGAGTGTGTGCATCCAAATACAACCATGTGGTTTCATAAGGGGACAATAGGACCTTTTAGGCAGCTGCTATTCTAGATTCTGATATTTCTTAGCACAAATACCTGCGGGCAAAGTGATGTCCTGCTGTAACCTCCTGCCATTGTTTACCTCAACATGATCCCTTGTGATGCACAGTGGCAGTTTTAAGCCTCTGCTTGGTGTCACCTGGTGTCACATAACGCAGCTTCCTGTTCGCAGTGAGTGGCCTGAGGGCGACGGATGAAACAGAGCGTCCATTCACCAGCTGCTGCTGCTACAGCTTTCTCTCCTCCTGCAGCAGCAGCTTCTCCTCCTCCTCCTGCAGCTTCTCCTCCTGCACCTCCACTTCCAACACACCACTTTCCCTTGGTTGGCATCCGGTTGCATCACCACCTGAACGAGGACACCTCCCCCTCGCAGCCAATCACAGCGCACCGTCCCGTGTAGTAGGTGCGTGACGTCACCGCGCCCGTTACCTCCAAACAAACCTGACTTGTTCCAAAAACGTGGAGTCGCATAAACCCGGTGATGACGCTTTAAGTTGACTGAGAATTCAAATAAAACACACTTACTTCTGTGTCTGTTTGGTTTTTTAACCGTCACACGCTCTCGTTTCTCACTGAGTTTCAGGTGTGAAGTGTATTAACGGACGTATTGTTGTGTTTCTCCTGTTTATTCGAGAAGCGGAAGTGCTGCTTCTCCTCAAACTTATTCCACAGACGAACGTATATGATGAGACGCAGCGGCTGCTACTCACCGCTCTGGGGTTTGGGCTCCATGTCCGATGCTCGACCGCGGCTCCACCAGCGAGTTTCCACTAACGCTCCTTCGGTGGTTTCATTTAAAAAAGTTGTGAACGTGTGAGGAGGAACCACCACGGACGCAGCGGGGCTCCGTCAGACTCTCTGCGGGGAAACGGGTCCGAGTGGCCGCTTCAGTTTAGGAGTTGGACTCGGCTACCGCCCGGTTCTTCGTCCAGGGGAGGAGCCGCTGGGTCCTAGTGCTCGTCCAAGTTTCATCCAAGCATACCAGTCCATCTGAGGAGCGATGATCTAACGTGTTTATTTGTGTTGTTGTATTTACACACAGTTAATATAATTATATATTATAGACTGAAAAAAGAAAATGGTTAGACCAACTCTAAAAAACAACTTGGTAACACACACAAGTGTATATATACAAAATAAACTTGAATTGGTTGGGAATATTTCCATTTCATGTTACTTTGTTTCCTGTCCACTACAAACACTGGGGAATATTATATGTTTTATTCCACTAAACTTATTTGACATTGATGAATAATAATATGAATACAAACTATTTATCTATTACAAATTAAGATTCTTGGATGGATGAATGGATTCCATTATTCTGCCCTGAATACTTGTGTCTTAAAGTACCTTTGCTGATGTTGTGTGGGAAATGTACTTCTAATGGAGGTGTTTTTTTTATAACAATGTGGTACATTTACTTGAGTAAAACATAGAATACTTATACCAACAATAAGTACAATTTAAAAAGTGGATATAGGTATACAGTCAGATATACAGTGGATGTGGATCCTAACGTAGAGGTCAGGATCCTAATAAGGTCGCATGAGATAATCAACAGGAAAGGAAAAAAAACTGTGGGATAGAAGAGATGCCTGTTCACCATCACAACCACCATCACGCACCTTAATAATAAGCACAATGAATAATGCAATAGTGATGTTTGAATAATTTATTCAGAAGTTTTAGTGACAGACACAATGTTGTAAATTATTCTTGCTAGTCCAATAATTTTAGACTTGAGAATTAAAGTTCCTTGGTACATGGGTAGTGTCAGACATGTTAAACACACACAAACGCTCTTTTTTGTTACCCCTCTTGTTTCTCCTTGTCACCATCCTTCCTTTCTACATTCTCCTTTTCCTATTTCCTTCCGACTCTTGACAATTGATTTTTTTCTCTTTATTAAGGGGGTTTCTCACTATCCATAGAAGTCCTCTATACAAACACTCACACACACAAACACACACTCACACACACAACCCTGCACCTTACCCTAACCTTAAAACATGGCCTAATGACTCCTTAGGAAGACAAATTCCCATTTTGTGATTGTGTCAACAGATTTAACCCCCAAAACATGAAAACTAACTTGACCCCCCCACCCCCACCCCCCAACACAGGATTTAATCGTAACCCAGCAGAAAGAATTCTGACCTGTTCCATGAGTCCAGCTGCAAGTATGAACCGGCAAACATTTATTTCTTTAAATCAAACTAAAGGCAAATATCTTATTTTAAAGTGTGTATTGTACTTAAACCTGATTTGGGAACTTAAATAACATCTCTGAGCTCATGGCATTGACATAGTTCAGCTTATTCTCATTGAACTTTACAATCACATCATGTCTGAAAACACAATTCCGTGTCCTGTACAGTCCGCTCATGTTATTGGAATTAAGTCTAAACACTGATATGGCTTCAAATATTAAAATCAAACACATGCCAGTAATAAAAAAAAAGAAAACCTTTGGTTTTCAGTATTAGCAGATTATAAAAACACCACGTATACATCAGGCTCAGTAACCTTCACACTGGGCTCATTTACCTGGCGTGTCAGCTTATGAACCACAGTGGACAGTGTTTGTGTTTGTGGCTTAAACTGAATCTTTTAAACAATATGCCTGTCTGTCTTCATGGCGGCCGATTCCCTAAATCGCCTCCTTCTTGTTGGGCAGTTTGGCTCAGTGAGGCTGAACCTGAGTCTACAGTTAACATGGTGATATCAGATGCCTCCCTGTAGATCATGTTAACCCACTGACATCTGCTGGTAGAACAAGGAAAAGCAGCCAATTCCTCCTTCTCATCATAGTCCCGTTGTGGTTTCTCTGGTGTCTCTGGACGTCTTTGTTCTCTCCTCACACTTCTTCATCTAATTTTGCCGCTTGGCTGACTTCATACTTCTGCTCCAAGTTCTGCTCTGGCCTCTTTAAGGAAAGTCAGTTCTTTTCATTTCAGCCTGTTCCACTGAGACCCACAGTCAGTGCAGTAAACCTGCACTCAGTCAGACAGTCCCCAATGACTTCATTTTCTCAAAAGAGTCTGACCTGTTTCTTAAGTTCTTTCTTTTTCCACTGAGCGAGGTGGTCAAAGGCCGACATGGACATGCCAAAGACTCTGTGGAACTCCTCTGGTGAGAGGTGACGCTGTGAGGACAGAGGAGACAGAGACGCAGAGAGTCAGGAAATATTGATTTGTTATATTCATACATCTTATCAGCTACTGGAGATAAAATTGACTCTGAATATTCTTTTGCTCAGTATGATTCCTCCATGTTTTGGTTCAATTTCTTCACCTGTTTAAGCTCCAGTACTGGTGAGGCTCTCTGAATGTTCACGGTGTCTCATATTTTAACACTGTGGACTGACTGCACTGAATGTTGCTTTTATTCTTGCTGTTTCTATCTGTGTTTTCATTATATTCCAGGGTCTTGATATGTTCAGGTCGAGCAGTGAGTGAAGCAGATTTTTACAACAGTTGTGTTCAGTAGTTCACCTCCAGTCTGGCTCGGTCGACGTCACTGGGGAGACGCTGCTGCCCTCTGACTGACACCACTAGGGCTTCATAGGGGTAGATCTAACAAAGGGAGAAACAGTATAACTGAGACATTGAATCAAATTTAAAGGCAATCATTTTTTTGCTGAGGAAGTGTTGCTTCATGTTGTAACATGATTCAAACTGCATCATTAAAAAATCTCTAAATATCAATTTGGGCTCAACTATTTTTGCAACATTATGATAGACAGAAGTTGTTTGTCACCCTCTAGTGGCAAAATGCTTTTATTACAACAGCAGAGAAACCTAAAACAGACGAAGCCTCTGTCTTTCATTGTTAATACAAATACAAATAATATTCCACTAAAAAAAAACAGTTTTCTTATTATTTTTTAATAAAGACTTTGATCGTATACGACTACATATAAAGAGTCGGCTTGAAAATTGTTTCCAAAACTTTCCAAACAATTAAAATGAGAAAAACTACAAATACTGCCCTGTGGTTTTATACCTCCACCAACCGGTGTAATTTCAATCAAAAACATTTGTTTCCCAGACTCATTAGAGGTCACCCTGACCTTTGACTTTCGACCACTGTAATGTAATCAGTTTCTTTTTGAGACCAAATGATGACTGCTCAAAATTCCAGAAGACTTGAGATACCATGTTTTGGCCACTGTGACCTTTGACCTTTACCACCAAACTCTAGTCAGTTAATTCCTGAGTCGAACCAAACGTATGCACAGAATCTGAAAAGATTCCCTGTCGGTGTTTCTGATACATCGCGTTCATAAGGCCATAAATGTTATTTTTGATGTCACAGCGAGCTTGTCCTTTGACCTTTGACCACCAAAAGCTTATCAGTTCAGAACTAACTCTCTCAAGGCATTTTTGAAATATTGTGTGAAAGAGAATGAATGGGACGGACAGACGGACAACGCCAAAACATAAAGCCTAATAAAGTTGGATTTAAAAAAGCATATTATTCTTATGATCATTATTCCTGAATGAGCACAGTTATACAGTAGATTTTGAAACTGGAGATATTGAAGTTTCCCCGAAAAGAATAACACACATAAGACTTTCTATTGTCATAACGGTGAAAGGATATTGAATATCCCTGACCCATCACACCAACCCTGTGTGTACAATTACCCTTTGTCTTGTTCTTGTCTTGTGTCAATAAAATGAGTCAATTTCCCTGAGCCAAGTGGGCGCGACTGAGTTGGATGGATACACATCTCAGTATGAACTTTAAATGGGAAACACATCATCCTTATCTTTTATACACACATCCAGACCATTCATCCCTGGCTGAGTAACAGTTCACCAGCTTTGCCAAGAAGAGCATCTTACCTTGTATTCTGAAAGAAAAGAGAAGACAGACACAGCGATGAGTCAACTGCTACATTCACCAGCGTTGATTCCATCACCGTACACAGTCTATGGCTGAATAGCATCATGAGGGGAAGTAATCAACTGGGGATAAGCACATTTCAGCTGAACAATAGACTTACCTCTGATCTGCCAATTAACTGCATTACCACTGTCATACTGGTAATAATCTGCACCGGCACTCCCAGGCTGCTGGAACACAACGCGGCCAGTTTAGCAAACGTGGGACAGGAAGATGCATTTGATCATTATGATGGAGGGAAAGTATCCCGTGAAAAAGACAGAAATCTAATAATCTTATATGTATCTATTAAATGTTGCGTCTCACTGTCAATCACACTGGGAAATGTAATACTGAAATCTTTCCAGTTGTCAGTTAGCGTCTCAGTTGACCTCAGGAGCTAAACTGATAAAAATGAGTTTCGAAGGTTCAGTAGGAAATGAAGGACATTGCTGTGGCTTATTATAATGTAGTGAATGGCCCTGCCTCCCTCTCTCACACTCACACTCACACAGACACACAGACACACAGACACACAGACACACAGACACAGACACACACACTCTTTCACAACAGAAATCAGGATTGCTCACCCTGTTCAGTGCGTTCTTGCCATACCCTGGCAACGAGGCAGATTTGGCAACAAATGAATCTGCAGGGACAAATATGAACACATTTACATGAACAAACAGAGGTTGTGCAAACTGATACAAACACACACACAGTCTGTAAGTAGGAGGATACAGTTTAGATTTTTTGCATTTGACGATCTTACACCATCAAAATCTAATCAGTCCATCTGTGAGTCTAAGTGAACATAACTGCAAATATTAGAAGCATTTCCTGAAGGTGTTCATGAGGTATTGAGTTCATAAAGGCCCAAAAAAAACTTCTTTGTGAGGTCACAGTGACCATAACCTTTGACAACCAAAATCTAATCAGTTCATCGTTGAGTCCAACTGAATGTTTGAACCAAATTTGAGGAAAATCCCTCAAGGCGTTCTTGAGATATCATGTTCACAAAATGCAACGTACAGACGGATGGACGACCCAAAAAACATCCTCCGGCCACTGGCTGTTTCGGAGAAATAAAAACTTGGTCACAAAAATAAACAAATAAAATGAAGTAAAGCGTTTTCATATGTATTCTGTGACTGAACACACTGTTAAGCAGATCTAGAATATTCTTAGCAACATCTTTTTCAAGGGTTCGACTCCTTCCTACTGACAGTTAGGTACATTTTTTAGGGTTTTCAAATTCTATGTTAATACTTTGTCATCCAGTCTCTGAGAATATTGCCCTGGGGGGAATTGTACAAAAAGAATACACAGCAACAGCTCTCCTTACAAGTACTGTACCTCCTTTTTAAATCTAGAGAATATCACTGCTGACCAAACGCTCCTCAGGCAGAAACGTGGCTCTGAGGACGCTGCGATATCAAAACATTTAGGATCATAGAATCGCTGTCTCCACAAAACACCACACTTCAACTTCAACTTTTAACCTGAAGCTATATCAACCTCAAGCTGACAGTTTCACTCTGATCAAACACAAACTCCAGCACATGTACCCACAGAAACATACTACATTCAACTGATGTTATCACTCTGCATGTTTGCATCTCTCTTGTAACCATTGGCAACCAGCAGCATCTTTATCTGTGGTGTGCACTGCTGCAAGTGAAGCAGCAGAGGGCAGTGGAGTCACACCAACTCCCTCCCGTCATTCAACTGTCCCTCCTGTCTTCCTCTCTTCTACTTTAACTTGCCTCCTCTTCATTATCTGTTTCTTGCTTCTCATTCCTTCGCTTCATCAATCATTCTGCACCTCCCTCTCCTTTTTTTTCCACCTCCTCTCCCTTTCTTCTGCCTTCTCGCTCCGTCTATCTTCTCATTCAGTCTCTCTCTTGTTCACTGTGGTGTTAAAAGGATTTAAATAACACAGTCAAACAGCATGATGCAGCAGAATATTGGCCGGTGTGAGCTACGGCACACGGTTTGTAATCTGCTGAACAATAATGAGTTTGTCATCTTGCAGCGCTTTGTCTTCCAACAAGAAATGAGATACAGGCCCCGTAGATTAGGAATGCGTGTGTTAGAAACACAGCAATGTACGGAGCTCCCAAGGTGACACGGGCAAAATAAACGTTTTTGTTTCACGTGAAAGTTTCTGCATGGACACGTGACATCTGTCAGACCACAGGGCATTTCGACTTGTTATGTGTCTGTGTGGAAATGACAGCAAAGGAGGTAGTTGACGGAGAGTTGGAAAGAGTTGGAAAGATATTCACAGATTTTGACTTTACGGATCAATAACTAATAAACACCATGTCCTCAAAACACAAGCGAAGCCTCCTTCCAATTACAGTAATATACACAACCAACTACGGCTTTATTTCATCAAAAAATAGCAGACACCCAACCAGATTTCCATTAAATTTTGATGGAGGGTGGTACATGACGTAAGGATGAACCCAGAGGATGCGGATCAGGGGGCCGATCCAACATTTATTTTTCTATTTCTTCAACATTGTGAGAGAGGGAGTTTGTTGACGTTTTCACCAATTTCTCAGGGATAATTCTTGGATCTGGATGAAAAAAAATCCGGTGCATTTAAGGGACTCATATTTTTGAGTGAGTGAAATTTAGTGCAGCTTGTTTGAATCTCAGGGGACTATTCGGCCTGAGTGCTATTCTAGATATTAATCGGTTTTATTTTATTTGCACAAGAACGTAATTTCAGGACATTCAAAACACATTTGGAAGCTGGGAGGCCATTGGGCTGAAATACTCTCAAGATCAATAAAGAGATCATGGTGCTTGAACTTGTAAGCCACAAGGATTTTAAGGCCAAGTGTGGATAATGTCACTGCATAAAATTTATCTATTTTTACAATCTAAAAAGTGTTACTGTGGGTTGTGGAACAGATGGCTGAGGGGTTCAGGTCGGTGATCCTGGATCTGTGCTGCTGCTAAAACTAAAGCTGATAAACACAGACCTGGGGCCTGGATGAAACTCCAGTGCTATTCATCTTTCCCACAAGTAACCCAAAAAGAAAGATGTGTGTGTAGGTGTGTGTGTGTGCGCACGTCTGTGTGTGTATGAGCTGATAACAATCTCCCGTTTCAAAGCTCTGCCTCCGTCACAGCAGAACCTGCAGAGTGAGGAGGATCAGAGTGAAGGCGGCGGCTCGCTGTGTCGAGGTGACCTCACAGATCAAAACACACTGATGAACCACTCACCGCTGTCAGCGCTGCAGACAGACCTGGGAGCTGAGGAGAGAGAGACAGACAGAGAGGGGTGAGACAGAAATAAGACAGACAGGACAATATATCATTATGTCTCAAGAGCAAAAACTCTGTAATGAATGAAATGAGCCCCAATCGCCTTTAAATTTTAAAAAGAAAATTATGTGTGGAAAAACATCAAGAGGAACAGCTGTCTGTAAATAAGCATCCATCTGATTTACTGGAAAACATGAGAAGAAAACCAAAAAAGTCTTAAAAATGTAACCGAATACGTCAAGTGAATATAAATTTAAGATTAAGTATTTTGACGCTGAAATGTTGTTCACAAGGGCCAATTTAAATTGCACATTTTACATTTAACCTAATCAGACTCTACATCCTGAGCAAACTAAAAGACATTAATCCTTGGATAATATTCATAAATGACTTGAAACTGACTTAAAAAAATATTAGGTCATCCAACTTCTTAAAAAGTCACTTATCATTAGCAGATATGAACCTTTCTTGAATATTGTTTTAAAGATGGAAGGTCTACAACAACTGATCATTTCTTCTGGCCACTTGGGGGCAGCAGAAACAAGATCCACATTAAATTAAATTGATATATGAAAGACCTGATAACAAACAGTTGCTTATTTTTAATACATATTCTGCATTTCCGGAGCAACATAATCATTCGTTAATCAAGTCATCAATCAGGCCCCCTGGTGGATCTGAGGCACATTTCACTCTTTTAGCTTTTAGCTCTATTTTTGGTCTCTACCAGTTCCTGAGGGAAACATCTGGCTCTCAGCTGCTAAATGTTCAACAAAGTTCACCAGTCAGTCTTTCACTGTCTCAGTCACAAACAATGCTATCGATTAGAACCCAACCAATATGGATTTTGGGGGCCGATGCTGATATTAGGGAGAAATTTCCTATACAATATATCAGCCTATATGTACATTACAAAATATAATAATTTGGCAATGATTCCTAATATGCCGTTATCATAAACTTAATTGTAGATAACTAAATGAAAAGAAAACACAAATACTTAATCTTTTGTCTGCGAAAGGCTCATATTTGCAAATTTCTTCTGGCCAAACAATAAATCAGTCAGGCTCTATATGAAAGCAGTGAAGATGAACCAGGGCAGCGTTCGGCTGGACATCTACTCACTGAGTTACAACTGGCTATAAAACTCTGTGATGGAGCTGCAGAGTCAGGGGATAATTCTCTGTAGGTTTATTATTACCAGAAACCCGTTCAAACATTTTTCCTCAGATACATAATCCACTTTAAATCTCCTGGATTCTTGATCCCCTTATCTGTGAGTACAAATTGATACAAGCAGGTCAATGTCTGTTTCGTTGTGCAAACATGAACAATAAGCAAAACTGTGTTAAGTAGAGTCCATAAACCTGCCATATGGTAAAAGTAAGAGAACAAACAGTAAACTGAAATGACAGGAGAGAGTCGGTTTTCATTGGAAGGGAAATAAAGGAAGCCTGCTGTTGTGGGACATCTATAAAACATCAGTTGTGTGGGGGTGTGCCCCTAACAGCATCAATATGCAAACATAATCACTATCAAGACTTACACATCGTATAAAATATGAAGCAGCACGGGTACAGCCACACAGCATCAGGGTTTATACTTGGGCCATCCATGTTAAAAATGTATATGTTTATGGCACCCACCCACTGCACTGTGTAATTTTAATGGACTGTGCTGCATCTTGAAATTCCCTTGGTTATTCTTTCTTGGCAACATAATATGATGAAACATAATCACACACTTAGTCGGTGCTAAAATCCAGCACAGAAGATAAGGATATAAACATTACATTTTATATGTATCATTATATTGTCTTCATAGATGAAGAACAACAAGAATAAAAATCTACAGCGATGCTAGCAACACTATGAGGCTGCAGCCGACTGAATTCAAATTCTAACATCAGCAACGTAACTTGTTCGTGTTGAGCAGGTTGACTGTTTACTGTGTTCACCAGAGACTGTATGTAAAAATGGATGACACATCTCCGCTTCCTCCCACTGTGTGTCCCACACGTGTTTATCACGTTAAATAACTAAAACAACAAATTCTGGGAAAATTAACTCTTGAACATTAGCATGATAAGGGTTAGGGTTCTAAATTGACAGCAACCATCTTGGAAAAACTTTGTTTGACATATAGGGTTGTTTTTTTTAACTTTTTAATTTGGCCCATGTCCCATCTGCCAACATGGTGGAGGCAGGGTTTATCACCTATCCTGCAGCCAGCCTCCAGGGGGCGATACAGATAGCTGGCTTCACTTTTGGGAGCTGTATGGTCGTCCATTTTTATATACAGCCTATGGTGTTCTACATCTTACTTTAGAAATTAGTTTAGCGTTTAACATTTGCTTATTTACAGTCAACACAATGTCTAACAAACCACAATTTTGGTCTGATAGCGGCGTCAGAGGGTTCATCCTGTGTCAGGATTGATTGATTTATTCACACTGACTCAACACAATAGAAAATACTTTGATAAATGTGACCCTTTACATTGAACTTATGTAATAAAGTTACTTTAATATGTAATTAAAAATACATATAGTCAGTTTTTTTTGTGTGTGTTGAGGACATTCCATTTTGAAATGAGCCTCTCAGGACAGGAACCGATACAGACACACCACTCAGGACTTTTCTAATCAGTATAATAACAGCAGACACTATAAACCCACAGTGATTACGCAGCACTGAATTCCCACATCATACACACACTGTGTGTGTGTGAGCGCCCTGTTCACACAGCTCATCTCCCGCTCTCTCCTCCACTCTCTGACCCTGATTTACCTCTCGACTTCGTGTCATACATCTTCTCTGAGCGGCTGCAAATTGCTTTAGCTTCTTACTCCCTCTCTCTCTTTTATTTTCAATTCACTTTTTATCTCGGTCTCTCTCGTTCTCTGTTTGAACACCCTCCCGCTTGACCTCCACCTAAACACACTCTCTCTCTTTCTCTATCTCCGAGTCTCTCCATCTTTGTCTCGCCCCTTACCCGTGCTGAATGCAATGAGGACTGGGATCAATGGAAGAGTTAATATAGAAGTGGCAAACTCTCACGCTTAGGCTTGGTCAGCATCGCAACTAGACACACACCACACACACACACACACACACACACACACACACACACACACACACACACACACACACACACACACACACAGCCCTCTTCCCATAAAGGTGACTATATTAATCTCCTGACCTCTAACCTCCGCCACCACAGACCACTCATCACCACGACCCAAAATGAAATCTAATCCCTTTTCAGCCTTGGATCTAAAGTACAAGTCACAAACGGAACACAACCAGGACTGTGTTAGTGTTTATAAATCATGAACTTGACATTACTACGACTCATTTCAAAGGTGAATTAACTGTAGTTCTGTGAACAAATTCTAACTTTCCAAGAACATTGATTTAAGTTCACTTCCGTAAAGTTTGAAAACTAGTTCTCAGAGATCAGCCACAGACTATTTTTATTGTCTGCACCATTGACTGTATATAAAGGTGGAGGACATGACTGCACTCCAAAAGTGAAGCCAAAGTGTCTTGATTGCCCCCTGGTGGCAGGCTGCAGTATAGGTCATAAAAGCCCACCTCTTCCATGTTAGAGAATGGAACACAGATTAAACAAAAAAGTAAAAGTACACGTCAAATACATTTTTGCCTCAAAGATGATTTTCTCAAGTGTCATTTTAGATAGCTGGTTCTTATCACACTGTTCAAGTGTTCACACACACACACACACACACACACACACACACACACACACACACACACACACACACACACACACACACACACACACACACACACACACACACACACACACACTTACAGCCATTGAGGGAGCCATATCCCAGATTGTTCAGTGCCTCCTTGCTGCTGCAACGGGAACTGCGTCTGCTCCCCCACTGGTCATTGTCGTGACAACCTGACCGCGCCTTCATCTCCTCCTTCAGGATCATCCTGCCAATGCTCTGCAGAGAGGAAGAGAGGAAGAGAGGAAGGGAAGAGGAGAGGAAAGAGAAGCAGAGGGGAAGAAAACAAGGATGGTTTAAAGTATCAATGTACGGATAGATGTAGAAGTGGCGTGGATGCATAGGTGAATATATGGTGATGGCGAAGAGATATGAAAACTTTGTGATGGTTGTTGTTTGACCAGAAATAGAGGGATGTATATGTAGAGAACAAAGGAGGAGAGAGGAGCATAGCAGCATCCTTTGTGCAGTGTGCAAGATCGTTAAAAAACATGTTTAATTAAGTGGCACATTAAATATTAACGAATGGACAAAATGTAAACGTGGGAAGCAGGGGGACTTCGTCTTTCTTACCCTGTTGATATTGTGATTCCAGCCGTCTTCCTCCCCTCCGGACGAAAACCTCCTCACTCTGGAGACTAGAGGAAGAGATGAATAAAAACATTTGATTTGGAGCAACAAAAAAACCATATAGGAAAACTGAAAAAAGGTAAAGGTACATAATAAGCGAGTGAGTGACTAAACTATGCATCCCATAAACCATTGCAAATTATCCCTGAGCAATGACTTCCAGCACCTCTTCTTGAATTTAACCTGTAGGGATTTTCACCTTTGCTCTGTTGTGAACGCAACGCTGAACCATCCTAGCGTAGCCGACATAATTTAGCAGTTAAGGAAAACAATTCCATGGTAACAGTGAGATCCGCCAATCAGAGGCATCACGATCACACCTGAGGATTGTGGGTAGTGTACTTCTCGTTGACATGAGAATATAACAGGTTTTTCCTAATTTCCTAGTTGATTTAATTCTGACTTGTAGCTTCTATAGGAGCACATCGCATCATTTCACATAACTGTAGTTTGCGGCAAGTACTTCTGGACACTGTTAAGCTCTGTTGGTGTGAGCGCAGGTTTCTAAGCATCGTGTGTGTTCGAGAAAGAGAGGGAGTGGTACCTTTAGGAGAGCCAGTGTATGGGTAGTAGTTGGAGCCTGGGTGATACATGCTGTTACAGTTGGAGGAAGAAAGGCAACTGGAATTGTTGAGATTCTCATTGGTTTTGCTCTTACTGGCTGTCGGAGAGGCAGAGGCGTCTGACGGAAAGACAATCAGAGACAGAGAAATATAATGCCTTTTATTCAACACACATTTGAACAGTTGATTAATGAAAACAAAAGCGTATCCAATGTTTTTTCGGCTGGTTTTCATGCTTGGAGAAGGGGAACGTCCACAAAGGGGGAGGGTAATAAAAACTATAATATTTCATGGTACAACCAACATCACAGTGTGAGGTTTTGTGTGTTTTTTGTGGACAAAGAAATGCGTTTACTTACAGAGAGGGTAGGACACAGCAGGGGTGAGGATGGGAGGAGAGGAGATGCATCAAACACAGGGAAACAAAGAGGAGAAAGGAGGTCAGAGGAAATATGATGGGATATGATACACAGCTTCTACAAAGGGATGAGGTTATCAAGGGTGGACCGCAATAAAACTAGGAAGATAGTGGTGTGAAATATGTAAAAGTAAAAAAATATATATCTTCAAGATGCCAGGTAACATATATCCTCTCTCTGTGATTTATTTGAGGGGATATAATACAAAGCTGCATATTTATTGAACAGGGAGAAAACGCATTTATCATCTTTGCGTCATGTGCGACACGATAAGATAAGACACAATGCATAAATGTTTCCCGCCAGGACAACGTTATACACATAATGAAGAAATGCAACGAAGGAGAAACACAAAACACATACTTCAGTCCAGCATCAGATAATCATACAAGAGGGGCTGTTAAAATACAGCAGGGACCATTAATTTCAAATCATTTGTACATTTTTTCTGTTTCTTATTAACTTCTTCTGGCAGTTTCAGTAAGAATCTGGTGTTTTTTTAAAGGGGCAGCCATGTTTGACTATGATATACATTATGGCAATAAATAGACAATATAAATACGCCTTAATATGGTACTTTGCCTTAAAATGAAAACTGCTCTGAAAGTGATTTACCGCTGTGAATTTGAATCCGTCCAGATCATAGATTGCCTCCTCACGCTGACAAAGAGAGGTTTGTCAGCACTTTGCAGCACGGGCTAAATCATCCAGAGGTGTTTCTGAGGAACTGTAACTCTGTCGGACCTGCCGTCTGAGCGCTGATGGATTGCCTACACATTCACAGTATTTGGCCCCGCTGCTCTCAGTTTTACTTCGCCTCTTGAATCACCAAACTGTCTGTAATCTCACCTCTGATGTGGCCCTAACCATCAAGCGGCTCATCCGTACCTCTGTAGTTTAGTTTCAGCCCAGTCAGCTGACAGTAACTTGATTATTCACACGTTTGAAACCCATCATGAGGAATGTGGTGCCTGGTGAATGTCATAATCTTAATTGGGGATACGAGGGTCTACTTTTTTTCTCCCCTGTGTGATTCAATGACTTGTTTTACCAAATTTTAAATATCTCCATGTGGAAAAGTGAGTAGGTGGCCCACAGTGACTGAATGAACAGAACTGATTCAGGAGCACAAACACTGGATTTTATTATGACACTGACAAAGAAACTGTATTAATGTGGATTAATCGGGTTATGGCCGCTACCTGACGCATTGATTAAGACGATCCAGATATAATAGTTTTAAAGGGAGAAGTCGATTGTAAAAAGAGTTTAGGGATAAAAGTTATGTACAGTAACTAGCTCCGAAAAGGAGGTCATGTTTTCATTGCTGTTTGTTTGTGTTACTTTGCAGTATTGCACAAAAACGACACTGTGGATTACCATGACAGCGAAAGGATGTAGTGGGAGGAACCCATCAAATATTGGTATGGACATCCAGGATTTTTTTTTTTTACATTTTGAGATACAGCGTTTTTTGACATTTTCATAGATTTCTAGGAAAATAATTGCTGGATATCGATGAAAAAAAAAATCTGTGAGTGTGTGATATCTATGAGTGTGTCCAATTTGGTGCAGCTTCATTGAATTCAAGGGGACTGGCGGAGGTAAGCGCCCTTCTGCGCTATTCTAGTTTACGTTATTAGTTAATCTGTGGCCCTCCTTAAACTCTGCAACAGAACCTGTAATCAAACCTCTGCAGGTTTATAGAGAAAAATTGCTTCTGATTCTCGGACTGCTTAGAAGGTGGAGAGGAATGAATGAATGTCGTCAGAAATGCCGGATGTTGGACAGAAAGAATTTATTCAGCTTCAACTCAGATCTTTCTGTAACGGATTGGTTCAGTCAAACAAGCAGAAGAATGTTTCATACTAATGATGCATTGACGGTGTACACAGCACGCCCGTCAACAGCTGTACGTGCCGAATGGACTAACCTAGTCTCTTATAGTTGGGGGGTTTCCTGTAGATGTTGGATTCTTCAGAAGCTGAAAACAGAAACACAGAGCATTAGTGGCATCAAGATAAAAGAAATAGGGAACGAGAGGAGAGGAGAGGAGAGTAGAGGAGAGGAGAGGAGAGGAGGGCAGGGGAGGGGAGGGGAGATGAGAGGAGAGGAGAGGAGAGGAGAGGAGAGGAGAGGAGAGGAGATGAGAGGAGAGGAGAGGAGAGGTAAATTGGATTTCCTTATTCATCCCGTCCCAACAAATTAGTTGCATACATTTATAGTCTTCTTGACCATAAAGCTGACAGCACAGGTAATAAACTGTTGTAGCAGAGGCGGTGCCGTGCATCCAGAGAACCTGATCGACGTGCAGAGCGGATGATTAATACTCATTCACTGGCTTATTGCTGGAAGGAGCAGCAGATGGCTCAGGAACAAAGCAGAGGAAGGAGAGGAGTTAAAGGGTTGAGAGAGGACTGGATGGAGAGGCAGAGGAAAAGATAAAGGGACGGGAAAGAAAAAAAAATAGAAACGACAGGAGCATGTGGCGCCTTGCAGCTCTCGTTTGGAAGAATATTCTATATAATCATTCAGCTTTGGGTGTCAGAACACCAAATTACGTGAAATAACATTTAAAAAAAGTTACAACCCGTAATAAAACAGCAACAACATGAAGCCAAAGACATTGAAATACTTCCAAACACAGCAGAGCATGCCACCAATCCTCCCAGCGTTGGAGGTTTGACTCCCAGCGGGCCGACCACGCTAAATTTGAACACACTCATGATACCGTGAGGCACTCTGGATAAAAGCCTCCACCAAATACATTCTGTTCCTCGTTGTAAAAACGTTAGGGGAGTGCTGTCGCAGGGCTGGCAAAGATTAACAGCCTCGGAAAGAAAAAAAAAACAGTCAGGAGGAAGAAGGGAACATGCAGTGAGAAATGGAGCGAGGGCCAGAGGAAGGAATGATGAGGAGGGAAGGCAAACGTAAAGCGAAGGCAACAGAGACAGAGCGAAACATTCAGGGAGCGGAGGAGCGTCGACCTGATGAGGTGGAAGGTTGTTGGGACGTTAACACGAAACAGAATTAGATATTAGATTAAAGCTCATATGTTACAAAAGCTCCAGGAAGAGACTCAGGAAGAGAGGATAACTACTTTATAGATGTTCAGACCTCATTAAAATAAGTCAAAAACCTTAGATCTATCACAATCAGGCTGATATGAATCTCACAGGTAACATACCACATATATATTCAGTTTAAAAAGGTAAAGATATTCAAATTGTAATGATATAATACGAGGAGAAGCAGAAAACCGTCATATTTAATAACCTGGAATCAACAAAAAATTTTGAAATTCCGAAAAATGACAATGAACTTATTAGTCAGTTATTTTTCTTGCAATTAATGACAAACAGGTCAGGTTCACTGTGGTTATTTGGTTTAAGAAGCAAGTGTGGATCTGGGATCAGCTCTTGGTTAGGCAGGAAGTCAAATTATAGCAATACAAAGGATTTGGATGATATAAGTATATATAAGTATTCGGTGGGTGGGTTCGTTTTGCTGTTAAATGGGGAAACTCAGGTTAGTACCAGCGTGACGGATGACGGCCTACCTGGCACATGGAAATGCTTGGGGGCTTGGAGGGTGGTGGTGGTGGGGGTGGCACACCTGGGCTCTGGCTGAGAGTAATATGGTGAACTCCTGCCACTCTCACTGCCTGCCGTCATCGCAGCCAATCACAGTGAGAGAAACCAAAGCATGAGGCACAGAATGGCCCACGTCCCCCAAACAGAAACGACAGACAGACCGACTCGTAAGCTGATGAAATACGTACATATATACGTGAGCATGTATGTTTGAGTGTTCTGGGACTCCAAACATGGACATAACTCCCTGCTGAGCCTTGTAGAGCGAGTGCTTCTTGCCAGGCCTCATATTTTCTATTCATGTACGTGTAAGTGTGCATCTTCGGTTGAGTGGGCGCATTACCGGGGAGATAATAATGCAGAGGGGACCCTCCTTGGCGACTGTGTGCAGGAGAGTCAGTGAACGCAGAGCTGGAGGAACGCCTCGTTCTCAAGTCCACGCCGTCCAAAACATCCTGGAGAGAGAGGGAGAGAGCGACGCCATCTCAGGGTATTTCCATTTACTCAATGGAGTTAATTAAACTACACAAAGCTCCATTAAAAACACAACTGTAATCTCTTTGAGAGCAGCATTATGCAGTATAGTTTTTGATAACGAAAAAACGTGATGAAGAATTTTGATTTCCCTAACTGCGACCAGACCGCACAGATGTCATTAAACACTTAAATTACACAGATGTCATCTCAACATGCAATACTGATTAAGAACAAAGTCGAAACTATATTTAAAAAAAGTTAAACTTTATATTTTTGTAATGACATTGACAAAGAAAGTCAATTCACACAATTCCTTCTAAATGTATAGGCTAATAAAATTGTCCGACATGAGTATTTCACAGAAATATTCATCTTATTTTCTTCAGTTCTATACATTTGGTTATATAAATGTCTCTGTTTGTAAATGAAGAGAACTGTAAAATCAATCAAACAATTAAATAATCGATTCACTGTAGAATTTCATGTTACATTACTGATCTGGAAGTCCCACGTTCCCAGGATACACCAACACCCTTACCTGCTCTTTGTGTGACATGTGACATGTCCCATGTTTTCCATGCAGCTACATTTACCTTCTGCTCTAATTCATGTAAAATATACCTGAGTCATTAGTCAAAGCAGTAAAACTACTGGGGGGAATACTTACATGAGAGTATGGTGACAAGGAGCCCAATGACTGGATCAGAGGGAGAATAAAAGAGTAGGTGAGAGTTATGCTCAACTTCAGTATTGATTGTGAGGTTATGTGTGTGTGTGTGTGTGTGTGTGTGTGTGTGTGTGTGTGTGTGTGTGTGTGTGTGTGTGTGTGTGTGTGTGTGTGTGTGTGTGTGTCTGTGTGTGTGTGTGTACCTGTCCACAGCTATATCGCTCCAGAGTGTCGTCAGAGAGGTGTGTCTGGTCGGACTGATAAGGGATGATGTCAGGCCGCTGGATGTCATACATGGCTTTGACCCTGGGCAGAGCCGCCAGCTGCTTATAGTCCACAACATCACTGTCAGCTTTTGACTGTGTGTGTGTGTGTGTGTGTGTGTGTGTGTGTGTGTGTGTGTGAGTGAGAGAGAGAGAGAGAGAGAGAGAGAGAGAGAGAGAGAGAGAGAGAGAGAGAGAGAGAGAGAGAGAGGCAGTAAATGGAAACTGAGTCATAAATAGTAAAGTGGACATAAATAGCAATTCAGAAAGAACAATAAAAGAATGAAGAATCACACAGAGGCAGGCGTACAGATGTATAGAATTAGAAAATACAATTCAAGACCAATCTACTTTAAGTCGTACACAATGAAAAAACATTTCATCGGCTTTAAAGAGCAGTAAACACCTCAGTGTGAAGTGACAGACAATCAAGAAAGTCTATTCAGAGACAGACGGAACTTCCAGGGACTCCGAGCGTCTGTCTCCGTCGGTCATATGTGACTGACGGCCCTGACAGTGACAGCGGAGGGCATCACTTGTTTTTGAAAAAGTGCTGTATAAATAAATTTGTATTATTTATTTTTTTTATCACCACAGCTGCAGTTACTCACGCAGATAAGGCGGTGAGGAGATCCGAGCAGAGGGGAGGAGGCCGTAGGAGAAATGGAGGCCGTCTCAGACGTGCGTCTCAGCTATCGGACAAAAACAAGAGTCAAAACGAGCCTGAGGTCGAAGTAAAGTTAGATTAGACACAACAGGTAAATTTACAACATGTAATTAAAAGGTACAGAAATGATAATGGTAATAATATCATTATCCACAATGTTACACATATCTATACATATTACACTGTATTAATTAAATAAAATTACATGTGATTGAGGCCTGAACACTAATACAATTTAGTTTTTGTTCATTAAAAAGTCAGAAAGTTCTGTTGACTTGTGAATTTATGGTGTTAAACCACTTCTACTAGTATGCGTGTGTTAAATAAAAATAAATGACTAACACAACTTGCTTTAATTATACTTATTACTTATACATGCTTCTCCAGGTATTTCGATAACTCAAACTGGCTTCAGATAAGGTTTTGCATTAGTTGAGGTGAACACTTTTGATAATGAAAGCAAAGAGCGTACATTTTTTTAACCCACATGCATTTTAATGTCAGGGAATCAAATAAAATCCTTTTTTGATAGAAATTGAAAGGTTTTGTTAAACTCGAAAGCACTTCATAGAAAACACATTTTTTAAAACATTACTACATTTATTGGGAATTAGTTTCTTATAAAGAACAATGTGGTGTAGGTTGTAAAACGAGGACGATAAATATGAGGCAGAGAGAGAGAAGAGGAGAATCACACAGGAAGGAAACAGAGAGAGGGAGCAGGAGGCTGCAGGTATTTTGAGTATCGCTCACCCTCAGTTTTCTCTCCAGCCGAGCTGCTTCTTTACACATGGGGTGCCAAACCTCTGAACCTGCACACACACACACACACACACACACACACACACACACACACACACACACACACACACACACACACACACACACACACACACACACACACACACACACACACACACACACACACACACACACACACACACACACAAATACACAAGTTTAGCTCAGTTAAATTTGTTTTGTGTATGTGGGCTGCAGCCATACAGTTTCATGTGATCCTAGGAGAGTAAAATGGCCTTTCTCCAGTGCATCATCATCAATCAACACCACTCACACACACAAACACACACACACAGCTGAAGCTCTGTGGAGGAGGTTTGTCTGGTCTGAGAACAGTGGATCAAAGTCTCCTGGTCTCCTCACACATAAACAAAAAAGGAGGAATATTTAGCTGCAGCGTGGCTCTGCTTAGGTTAATATCGGTGAGTCCAGCATTAAAGTCGACACTGAAATGTCTCCAGCAACTATTGGATACATTGCCATGACATTTTGTTCAGACACTCACGGTCACTGAAGAATAAATCCGACTGACTTTTATGATCCCCAAACTTTTCATCCAGTGCCAAGAGAACTAATGACTTCTTCCTCTTTTTATGCCAAATGATAATAATAATGACTCAAATGAAAAATCTGCTCCAGATCATGGGTCATCATGATTTAGAGAGACAAAGAGACAGGGAGGACAAAAAGGTATGAGAATAAAGGTACAGAATAAACAATGCAGAAAAGATGTGCATTCGTGTACAATTTTCTGAGAAAATATCAATATTCTTAATTAAAATCAATCCATTAAATTCAAGGAAATTGTATTTTCACAGATGTCAGTGTCATATGAAATATTCATTTATACGAAAACTTTTATTCTGCTGTAAAATAATGCAGAAAATATGTACATTTATATTTATGTTTCAAAAATTATGTTTGTTATATTATGTTATGTTCGTATCATTATGTTGGGTTTATTTGTTTTTTGTTGTTATTGATAGCTATTTATAATAAAGTTTATGATCCATATTGGTCGGGCTCTAAAGTACAATATTACAGATCTATTTTGCACATCTTTACCACAGTCTGTGCACAAACATCTGAAAAACCGAACCAATGCTTTAGCAACAATGCACTTTAACAGTGACCGCAGAAAAGGATTTCTGAATTTCACTGACTTGAAGTGAACTGAACGAGAACAAGAGCAAGAGACCAAAAGATAAATGAAGGAGAAGTCGTCCTGAGAGGAGAGAAAGACGAGGAGGAACAGAGAAAAAGAACAAAGCAAAGGAAATGAAAGAAGGATGGAAGGAGCTAAGTACTCGATAAAGCAGAAGAGGAGAGGGGATGAATGACGGTTATTACAGTAGATCATATTCATGACAATAAAGCACTAATGTCAGGATGTTTGTTGTGGATGTGATAGTGATAATGACAGCAACACACACACACACACACACACACACACACACACACACACACACACACACACACACACACACACACACACACACACACACACACACACACACACACACACACACACACACACACACACACACACACACACACGTGCGCTGACTCTGTATCATTTTCTCCGGCCTCAGGGCACTGCTGGACTCAGTTAGCTGATAGTTAGCACAACTCTAATATACAACCACTATCAACATCATATATCTGACCTGCACAAAAACAAACAAACACACACACCCACACGCACACACGCACAAACTACATAAGCAAACGAGCACAGAGGCAAAAGGAAGCAGGACACGCACCACCCAACAACCACACTCTCTCTCTCACACACTCCCACACACAAAATCGATACTGTGGACAGAAACCATGCGTGGTGATTCAGTGCACCCCCGTCCCACCCACGCTGCTGCACTCCGCTGCTGAACAGATGTACGGCCTTGGACTTGGGATCCGGTATCTCCTGGCTGAGGAGAATCTAAATTGTGCAGCAACCAAGGATTCAGTTGGAAAACACAGAGCTGTGATTAGTTGTGATAAAACTTAAATCTCACTTAAGTCGCACATGCAGAGGAAAAACAGTTTGTTTGTGGAGAGAAGCCTGAGCAGACTTTCATTTTTTCTCCTTGTCTTCACTTTGTGCAAACTGGGGTTAATGGATTGCTCAAACCGGACGCCTTATCTTGACCATCGATATTCAAAAGAGGGGATGAAGGCCGCCAGTGTAAATCTACACGAAGCAATTTTTGAAATTAGTGCTCGTGCTATTTGAAATTCTAATGTTATAAAGAGGCAGATATTTAAATGGCCTCAGGCATCTTTGCAGAATTATGCTGCCAAGTGAAACACCAGAAATGTCAATTTAATTCTTACAATTCAGATATAGTGAGTCTGTTGATTTTTAAATTCAGTATTGGGTGTAAGAGCTGAGGTCAAGTTGAGTGAGTCATTGAAGAGTGTGTCAATGCAACGCAATGCTGCTTCTACTTGGAGATTTGATTCAGACCAAAACAAAAACCCTATTTGGCAATTAGACAGAAATGCAACGTGACAGAGAGTTTTTCAGTCCAGTAAATTAAACAAAAATTCAAATTAAGTGCCAAATAAAAGCTCTTCTGAATAATGAAACAGACATTTTGTAAATCTGAAAATGCCTGAAATCAGCAGTTAATTAAACTATTAGTCAATCTAAAAAAACATTACATAAACACAAGAGTGAATAGACTTAACGAGCCTCATGAATTATGTCTTAAGAAAAATACATATTTGCTTATTTGCTAGACTCATTTCTTTTAATGATTTTCAGTTTGGGCTCTGGTAACTTGTACTGGGCAAAAAAGAGATACAGGAGATTAATACAAAAAAAAGCATACAATCTAAGTTGCAGTCCTGACATAGGACTCATGTACGCATGTGACAGCAGAGGCACCAGCCAATCAAATGGTGTTTAAACAAACACTCAAGCCAATCAAATTACGTTAATGCAAAGGAGGAGGCAGTGGTGAACCTGGTGTGTGTTCATCTGGTTGTGGATTCTATTTCCTGTATTGATATCTAGCATGGCACATTAGCACGAAAGCCAGTTATATATTGAGTGGAGAGGGCCCCCCCCCCCCGAGAGCGGCTGATTACGCTAGCCCACAGAAATGACTGATTTGAAATGAGTGAACTGGAGATGAACTACCTCCACACTGAAGTTATCAGACTTTCCAGACATACGTTTTCATTGATCTGCTCATCTTAAGAACAGATATTGAGATGAAGCGTCCATGAACAGTTCATAAAATAGTTTCCCGCTCACGTCACCGACACATGCACACACATGCACGCCACTTCGTATTCCAGACATGCATCATGAGATTGATTGCAAGAGTGTGTGTGCGTGCGTCGTTTGTGTACATGTGTGTATGTGTGTGCGTGTGAGCCGTAATTGAGTGTGTCTCACGAGGGTGATTGCTTAGCCCTCCTACATGTCTGAAGTCATCAAAAGGAGGGAATGTAACCTTGGGGCAACTCACTGGAGCTCAGCACACACACACACACACACACACACACACACACACACACACACACACACACACACACACACACACACACACACACACACACACCTTCATTCATAAGCAGACACACAAATGCGAAAACATGCATCCCAGCAAATACACAGACAATGACGCTTGCATGTATTTACAGGCGTAGATTAGAAACGCATACACAAGCGTGTACACATACAGAGACCTTCAAGTACAATATGCAAATGTGGTGGCCGTGAGCACAGCAGCAGAATGTCAATGAAGTGAATCAGGAGGTGTCGACCTGTGTGGCGACTGTGGGAGGATGTGTGTGTCAATTACACACAACGGTACAGTAGCTCCACATTGAACCTGAATTCAGCTCAGTCAGGACAAGTTATCTGTGTTAAACAAAATGCATTTTTACACCTAAAGTTTCTGGTACTTTCAATTCTTTAGTGGTAAATTTATGAATTTATTCTTCAGTTTTACCTTTGTTTTAAAGGAATATACAGCTTATACTTTCAGTTGAGGTCTATCTACACTACCATATCTCCTAAGGTATGATCTTGTGTTTCATATGTTCTAATTTGCATTCAAAGTATTCCGTTGAGGAAGTAATGCCGGATACCAACGCTGCCATCTTGCACCTTTGGAGCAAGAGTAGCAATGGGGATGAAGGGTTGAAGGTAGCGAGGTCCTGCCGATACACACAGTCAACCAATCATAAGTCAGTCTCAGCTGTCAATCATGATGTAACATCCTGTTTTCATATCATCAAATAACCAATTAAAACCAAACTTTGAAGGAATTTTTTCATTTTTAGTTTGGGCCATGTCCCATCTGCTAACACGGAGGAGGCAGGATTTATGACCCTATTGTAGCCAGCCACCAGGGGGCAATTAAATCTCTTTGGCCTCACTTTTGGGGAGCTGTCACGCTGTCCAACTTTATATACAGTTTATGGGTTATACCGAAAATATACATTTAAATGTAAAGTTAAGATGATGGGTAAATAATATAAATTCAGTGCTTAACTTTGGTATGAGACAGGATGTAATAATAGGAGTTTCATGTCTGTGCACCATCCATCCGCCCAATCTTACTACCCATCACATTACGTTATTGGATTCAGTAATACCATTTAATCATAGTACATTTCCTCCGAAACCAAATTCCTCTCACAAAATGAAGGTGGCCCTGAAATGCAAATAAAAATATTAAATCACAAAACGCAATGGAAAGTAGGAAAACACAACGGCATCAACTTGTAACAGAAAAGTAGGGGCCTGCTATTGATTGTTGTTGTTGTGTTTTGCGCTTGAGGGCCACCATACAGAGTCGATAACGATGAACATGATGATCACTTGCTTGGGTGATTCAAAATCAAAATCTATAAGAACGCAAGTTTGTCCTGCAGCTTCAGCAGTGTCCTCACATCGGCCGGCGTTTGAATCCATGAGTGAGCTTATTAACTTTAATTACTTGAATCTAATTTGTAAAAGAGAAAACAATTTAAACCTCTGGCAGTCGGCCATTCGTTCAGATTAATTCTGTCAGCGGCGGCGCAAAAATAATGGACACAGCAGCCGAGGCCAAGCTCGAGAGGTAATTGACTTCAACCTTTGTGTGTCTCAAGAAAACATCGGCTGGGGGAAGGTGTGTGTGTGTGTGTGTGTGTGTGTGTGTGTGTGTGTGTGTGTGTGTGTGTGTGTGTGTGTGTGTGTGTGTGTGTGTGTCTGTGGTGTGTTACGTGTGTCTTTGTCGCTAAATGTAGTAACGAGTGTTATATGTGCGATCAATAACCTACATAATGGTACTTTGTTAAAAGCAGCCATTTATCAGGTGGCTGTATCCTACTTCTGTCTGACTTGCCTTTTCTTTGGGTCCCACACACACACACACACACACACACACACACACACACACACACACACACACACACACACACACACACACACACACACACACACACTCAGGCCATCTGGGTACTTGCAGGGAACAGCTAATTCAATAGATGCTACAATTCTATTTTTATGCCCGTTGGCTGTAGAGATGCAGAAGCACTTTTGTATGGGCACAGATATTTATTCAGAAAAACTAATAACACATCCTATCACTTTTACACATAGTGTTTCATTTCACCTGTGAGGTACATTTCCTCTCCTTCCAAGAACATCATGTGACAGCGCGCACACCTGGCACAGCTGGGGTGGTAGTGCTTCCCTCCAGCCTGGAGGAGAGAGAGGGGGAGGAAAGAAGAAATAAATAAGCCAGAGAGAAGCAAAAGCAGGTGACACAAATGAGGGAGTGGGAACCGAGTGGCGATAAGACATGGAGGAAAACAATGAGGAGTGAAGAATGTGGGGAGAGGCGATAAGAAATGGAAAATGATGGAATGAATAGACGAGGGGAGATGGAAGTGTTGCCATGCTGGTTTTCCAAAGCTGCCTCGTCACCAGTCAACACTTGAGTCATTTGAAGAGGGGCAGCTGTGTTTTCTGTAGCTTTTTATGGACACACACACACACACACACACACACACACACACACACACACACACACACACACACACACACACACACACACACACACACACACACACACACACACACACACACACACACACACACACACACACACACACACACAATCTTTCACACAAATATAAAAAGTCAGTCATTCTTCCTCATGCTCCCATCTGTCACACACACACTTGTACATAAAGTATATGCACAAACACACTCACCTCCAGCACTCTGCCGCTGATGTACCTGTTACAGCCCTCGCACCTGATCCCAAACTGTGAGTGGTAATCCGCCTCACAGTAAGGAATCCCATCCCTACACGGAGAAAACAGTTCTCAGGTTAAATGTTCCCCCCTGACTTCCTGCCTTTGTTCCACTTTTGTTTGTTTTGGGATGCAAACAGAGGACGTGGACATGTGGAAACACCTGTACACAGACTGTACAGATGGGGGATCAAGCCACCTACTTGCTGATGTACTCTCCAGTGAGCGCACAGCCACATGTCCGGCATTTAAAGCAACTGACGTGCCACTGTCTCTCCAGAGCCAGCAGGGACTGACCCTGTCTGATCTCCTCGCCACAGCCGGCGCAGTCTGGACGAAAGGGAGAGGTTAGGTGTGGAGAGGAGAGGAGAAACAGAAATGCAGCTGTGAGAAAACAAACAGGAGAGAAAAGAGCAGCTTCCACAAATGTTCATTCATCGTCCTTCCTGTGTGTTTTCCTCTCATCAATTCTCCTTTTCGTCTCTTCCTAATCCCTCTCTCCTGACATTATGGTCACACTGTCTTCACCAGATGGAGCTAACAGAACCAGGCCACACAAATACCTGGAGCAGGAGGCCACCTCCTGGGTGTGTGTGTATACGTGTGTGTTTGTGTGGGTGTGTTTTTGCAAAGTTCAGCAGGTGGACGGCACAAGTCTTTTGTTGTGTTTCGCCCGTGGGGGAACAGCACAGATCAATATGTGCCAGATGAATCAAAAAGAAGTGAGTCATTTCAATATCTGCATCGAAACCAATTGGCCAGATTATTAATTATTGGGTAAATCAGATGAAGAAGAATCAAGGAATGATTTTCTTGTTTCATCTTAGCCTGAATGTATAAAAAGGAGGATATCAGAGGACATTTAGGCTAAAAACACGGTGTAAATGATGCTGTTTCGAGTTGAATTCGAATGTCGGGGCTTGTGGACACTTGGATGACATCACAGGAGCAGTTTGGAGGCATTTTATGTTTTTTTCCATAGTTTTTTTCCCGTTTGAAGAATCGATCACCATTTACTTCAATTGTATTGGATTTGGCTGCAACACTGTTTTACCCCTGAAACTCCAGAAGTCTTTTGTGGACTCAAACATTTCACCCCCCCTCCATCGGCACAGTGGTGAGGAGTGAATATTCATTTCTGGGTGGGCTGTCCCTTTAAGTATAATCCGGTTAGCATTTTTGCATATGTTTGTGAGGCATGCAGTGATGGGGTGTTTGTTTTCTTACAGCTGGGCCCGTGGACCTTGACGGGCTTGTCGCTGCTCAGAGAGTGCGAGCACTGCTGACACACACACTTCTTCCCGCAGAAGGTCACCCTGTCGCCAATTGGGAACGGGCTCCTGAGAACAAAGAGCACATTTCAGCGTGGTCATGCAGATACGGCAGTGCAGAAATTCAAGTTAAAAGGGTCAGTTGACCAAAATCTCTATCATGCAGCCAATAAGTCATTTGTGGGACACATTTTTATTGCACCGGGCTGACTCCGCCATTTTTTCGAGATGCATGAGCCTAATTTGCAATCTCAGTGGAGTGTGTTGATATCATAGGAGTGGGCACACACAGGGGATCAAATGATCAAATGAGGGGAGCAAATGAAAACCTAATGATCTTTACATCTAAAACACGGAGCGATCGTTAGCCGTTTACAGATTGACTTCACAGACTTATACAAATCACGTTTATCAAGTCAGCTGCAGTCAACTGAACTGAAGCCAATATAGATTTATGTGATATATGATGATTAAAGAGGGAGCTGCCAACAGTAGAGAAGTATATCTTCTATATTGAGTGTGTCAATAAAAAATATTGTTAAATCTCTTCTTCCTGGTCCAGAGACATTTACCATTATGAGTAACTAAATGGGCAACGACTACTTTATTTTAATTAGTGTGAATACAGACACAGCAGTTACAGTTTCTTTATTATCTTTCTTCTTCCGTGTGTTTTTCGGTATCAATTTTGGGGTTTCGGTCCCTCGTTCAGCACATGTCTGCAATCACTAACTTTTTCCAACTATCAATATTCAGCTTTTTCTGTAATTCCTGGATTTTATAACGGGTGCTTCGAGAGTAGGACCTGGTGACATCATCACATGCATTTGAGCTTGATTCAGGAAAGCATTTCAGCAGCTCTACATTCACACTGCATTTTCAGCAGGAAATGCTTCATGTAGTTAACACTGGTGGTCTGAGGATGTGGAGTTTGAAAGAGGCAAGTTGAATTATGGGTAGAATCCAGGGCAACAAGACTGAGGAAGGCTGCTTCATTTTTGATTACTCCTCTTTTTTAATCTGTCTCCTACCAGCCCCCGAGATGTTTAAGTGGTATATTGATTAAGTTAAGACTGAATTAAGTTTCCAATATAAAGCACTGTATTTTCCTGTGTAATTAAAGTAGGTGTCTGGGCCTGAACAAATGACTTGACTTGCTGCCTGTTTCTCCCCATCCTTCAGTTTTTAATATCAGTAAAACACTGTGATAAACCCGCTAAAAGCACAGATTCAATAAACTTCCATTGACTGACAGAGGGATTTTGTGGCCGACAGCTCTCGTGCATCATTTAGTTTCAATTGTAAAGAGCCACCTGTGCTGTGTGTGAACAGACTTTCAAAGTCTGTAATCCACAATATGTGTTATTCTACAAGAATCTCAAATGCTGCTGTTGTTTTTATGGTCACAAGTTAGAGATGGAAAACTGTTTGGATCCCTGCAGACATTTCATTGACCTAAATGGTGGTAAAATGTTATCTGTGTGGTGAAAGAAATATCATAATTGCCCTCACCAATTTATCTTTAAAATTTAAATTTACAAGATGACATTATGGGTTCGGTTGGACACTTATGTAAGTTTGTGATGAACTGCCAAATTGACTTGTCCACCCTTCTTTTTCATGACTTTTTAAGTGTGAAATTGTTGCAGCTACACACTCAGACACTTATCCCTCACCTGCAGACGCTGCAGACGAAGCAGTGCGGGTGGTACGTCCTCCCCAGAGCAGACACCACCTCTCCAGTGATGTACTGGTCACAGCTGTCACACTGGGTCCCGTAGAGCCGCTGGTAGTCCTCGGTGCAGATGTACTCTCCGGAGTGGTGGAAGAAACCTGAGTGCACCAAGTCACAGCTGCACACTGGAGGGAAGGAGAGAAAGACATATGAGTTGGTTCATGTCATTGTTTAGAACTAGGAAGATTAAATGATGAGAGTTAAAAGAATATAGTCACTGTGTGGCAAGCACAAAATAGAGACATATGATTACCACAAACCTTGACAGTCTGTGGCAAAGGGGTAGTCAAGAAAGGAAGAAATTGACTGGGGCCCCAGCTGATCCAGAGCCCCAACAGTTTCGTGAGAATCCCCTTAAATTCTATGATCGACTACTTGGGACAACCATGGACAGAAACCCCCTTTCCAGACCTTGTGCAAATATATCTTTCTGCAAAAAAGCTTTGTAATTTTAAAGGTTTGGTTGAAGACTATCATGTATCAGGTGTTTCTTGGGTGGGCCGGTAAACTTGAGGGGCCCTTTTGTCTGGGGCCCCCAAAGTCCTCTGAAACACTCCTGACTAATATATATGATTACAACTCAAGTCTCTGCTATATATTGCAAAACTTGAGTTGTCAGTCTGCTGTCCTCTCACAAGCACCAGTATTAATCCACTTAACATGAGGTTTCACCTTCTGGATTGAGGGTAGGTAGAAAACATGGTTAGTGTGTGTGTGCGTGCGTGCGTGTGTGTGCGTGTGTGTGTGTGTGTGTGTGTGTGTGTGTGTGTGTGTGTGTGTGTGTGTGTGTGTGTGGAAGGGGTGGGGTTGTGGGGTTGTGGAGAGCGCAATCTGTTGTCCCGTCTGACCTCTAAAGGGTTAATACTATAATCTGGTTTTGGGGATTAGACCAGTAACCATCTAATCTGTTAATTTATACATTATGTTATGGTTCCCATGCATACAAATATATATACATATACAGTATTATATGGATTATAGATTACAGCTGTTTTTTCTGAGCATGTTTACACACACTATGCAATTTAATGTGTGTCTGTGGAGGCTGTTGTTTGATACATGTCCAGGTGAAGAGACTCCTGAGTCCTGAGTGCACACGGATGCACACACTGTGTTAACTACACTGTATATACTGAGCGCATGATGGATGGCTTTTATTTTGCAGATTCAAAGTCTCTCAGGCAAATGATTGCTTCTGCCCCAGCTGAGCTGAGGGTGAGGGGGCCTCTGCTGAGCTGGGTGGTTATAGGCACTTTAAAAGGAGATGAGCGATGATTTGCTTCAGCTGTCAGGGTGGCAGGAGCTTCCTCTTACCTCCCATCAGTCGCGTTTTCCAAAATGTGCCACAGCGTGCGACATGTGGTGAACACAACTAAGGGGAAATCCTCTTATGATGCCACCACTGCAACGATTTCTATCACGTTAAGTCCCAGAAATGAATCGAATCACTGACGCTGTCGGTGCCATGTTTTACCCACTCAGCTCCACACCAGTCAAAACATAACTGGCACTGGGATGTGATCTGCGGTGCACAGGCCCAGTCAGTGCAGGTATAAACTGCAGAGTGGTACCATGATACAACCTATGTGTGTGTGTGTGTGTGTGTGTGTTTGTGTGATGTGGGTTAGACGTCTGAAAGGCAGCCAACGGATCAAGATATCTGACAATGAACCGAATGTCTGGCCCCTAATTAAGCTAATGGCTCTAAACCCAGTGGAGTGAATGGATCTGATCCGAGTGCGTGTGTTAAGTGTCTCAGACACACACACACACACACACACAAAGAGAGCGAGAGATACTGTAGAAGAAGACAAGCAGTGGAAATGCCTAATTTATTTATCTATAGGAGCCATAATTTCTATTCAAAGCTCCTGTGGTATAGGCAAGGAGGCAAACATGAATAATCTGAACCATGGAATCTTCTTGTAATTTTACGTGGATATTAGAAAGCCTGCTCCTGATGGTGCATTTGGAAGTAAAAAATAGACAAACACACACACAGGTCCTATACGACAACTGAACAAATACACAGGTGCTATCTAGCAATAGAAAATACAATAAATAACGTAAAATATATATATATAACACTAAGATATATGCTAGAGGGCAAAGGTGTTGATGTCACTTCACCAGAGTGAAGACCGTTATTGCACTTAGACTGGAATATTGTGCAAAGCTAAAACAGCAGCACAGATAAATGTAGCTTACACACACACCAATAAGGCACCACACTGGAGAGCTACAGTAAGAGCTGCTGTACCCATGCACGCCGACATCCCATATTAACATGATGAACGATAAATATACAAATGCCCCCATTGCCAAAAGCCCCATGATAAACAGTACGTGATTAACAGTACAGGCAGAGAACCAAGGCCAGGTGACTTAATTTGTACAGCACCTTTCAACAGAGTGGCAAATCAAAATGTTTTACATGAGGCATAAAAGGCAAAGACCAAATAAAAAGACTCATAAATATGATTTGAAAGAATAAATAAATTAGCCAAAATTTGTTATTAAAGAAGTTTTAAAAAGTACAGAAGAGCTACAGTGATGTGCAATATATGAATAAACAGGCCTACATTTACATAAATACAAGGTAGCGACAAACAGAAAGGTTTTAGTTTAGCTGGAGAACATCTCTGCCCAGGGAGCCGGTGTAAAGGTCGGAGAACTGGTGTGAGTGGATTCACGTTCTCGGCCTTTGTGAGGACTCTGGCAGCTGCTCTGAATCAGCAGTAACTGTCTGATTGACTCTTGGAGAGACCTGTGAAGGCAGCGCTGCAGCTGTCAAGCCTACTTGAGATGAATCCATGAGAAAGGTTTCCTGTATCATGCTTAGACGTAAGCCTGAGTGGCGGTCTGGTTTTCTCTTAACCTTCATTTTACTCTGTTTTCAACCCAGAAAACTACACAAACAGGACGGACCTCCTGCAGAATCCTGACCTAATTGAACTGGTAGTTTTTCAGATCAGACGTCGTTTTGATGTGATTTTCCAACACAGACATAATGCTTATGTCCATCCTTATATTTATAGTTGAATGATCTTCCCATAATTTAGTTGATTTTAAGAAGATTAATCGTAGTTCATACGACAAAATCTGAAACATGAGAAATACCGACAGTATTTTAGTTTTTTGTCTCCTGTCTCTGATCTTCAAAGTGCATCTTTGAATCATTGTCAGTCTGTCTGAGACTAAAGCTGTCCACAGAGGGGGTCTAATAAATATTTGACATGTATCATATGTTCTTTTGGGTATAAAAAAATCCAACAAATCAACTATTCATTTCCTCTACAAAGGAGATAAAGTTTTCACGCCTGAGCTGTTTGTCAGCAGGAATACACAAAATCTACAGAACAGATTTCCACAAAACTTGGTCAAGGGACATTTTTCATCAATTTCTTTAACATTGCCAAAAAATATATATTTTTGACATTATAACTTATTTCCTATGGAGTAATTCCTGGATCTTGGTGGAAAAAATTGGCATATTTAGGGGACTGAAATCTGTAATTGTGTGGAGTTTGATCTGAATAGAAATCTGGGTTTAGTGGATCTGAATATAGTTTGATAGGGGCCTTAACGGAGGTATACGCTCTACTGAGTACAGTGTGATTCAAATAACAGTGTCTGTGTTGTGAGTCTTTCAACCAGCTATGACGACATCATCTATGCAAACCCACAAACAGTTGACCAACTCCTTTTAAGTGGCTCTGTCTCAAACTAACACGCTCACACTAACACGTTCACACCCTGCTGAAAACGTTCACACGTTCATCTCTGAGTGGGAAACTATTAAGATGTGGAGGAGAACAGGAAAGAGAGGGAGCCTCTCTAGAGGGACCTCTGGGATATGTGGACTTAAATTCACAGGCCAAATTTAAAATAACTGTCCCTTAGAGACCTTACGATCCTTGTATGGGTATTTACATGCTTTAATTTTCGTCTGAGTCATTTTCAATGTTTGGATTTTAATAATACAGACCATAAAGTCGGCTAATCTTTAATATAGTTTTGCTATACTTTGCTTCTCCCTGGTGAGCTTCTGTACTTAAAACTGGTGTTTTTTTGTTGGTCTAGTCTTATTAGCCATGATGGCTGCTTGGCTCTAGGGATGTCAATGTCAGCTGTTCTTTTGATCCATCACTTTCATCCAGATTAAAATATCTCAGTTTGATTGCCATGAAATTCATGGTCCACAGAGGATGAAGCTTTAATTGTTGGGCGCCACCATGAAGTTCACATTTGTGGTTTGAAGTGAAATGTCTCAACTGATGAATGGACGGCTATTACATTTGATAGAGACAATCAGGATCCTCAGGATAAATGGGTGATCGTTGATGGAAGGATGGATGGGTGGATGGTATGATGGATGGATGGAAGGATGGAAGGATGGAAGGATGGGTGGAAGGATGGTATGATGGATGGATGGAAGGATGGATGGGTGGATGGTATGATGGATGTAAGGACATCAACAGTCCAAAGCTTTGGGTTAAACATCTGCACAAGTAAGGACGTTCTAATTATCTAATTTAGCATGTAAGCATTCTCACAATCTAAATAAATTAGACAGCATACTAACATGCTGGAGTGCAGCTTCAAACAGCATGGTTTTAGAGTCTGATGAGGGGGCGACTGTGGCTCAGGGGGTACAGCAGGTCATCCACCAACCAGATGGTCGGTGGTACGATTCCCAGTTAGCATGTCGAAGTGTCCTTGAGCAAGACACTGAGCCCCGAAATTGCCCGTGACCACTGTGCCGGCAATGTGTGAATAAAAAAACACTTTAATTGCGTTGTGTGTGTGAGCGGGTGAATGTGACTTGTACTGTAAAGCATTTTGAGTGGACTAGTAAAGCTCTAGATAAATGTAGTCCATTAACAAGTGCATTTATATGACATTGATAATAACTTAAAACTTATAAAGTTCTCATCAAGAACTGTACAGAGTCTTTTTCTTTAGGACAAGAAGTAAATGGAGTGTGATTTATCCCCAAATGTCGGGGGTTATTCCCACATCCACTTCCACAAATGATAGACCTGCCCGTAATATATGTAAGAACATGAAGTCATACGATCCGATCAAAACTGCTCTTAAAACCATTTGACCTGTCAAGAACTTCACTAAATGCAAAGTCAACAAGATTTGTCTCCAACCCTAAATTAATTTCATTAAACTGAAGATTTCATGTCACGGATTTACAATGTAATTACAATAGAAGGAGCAGAAAATGTCAGCGCAGAGAATCTCAGAATATAAATGAGGAGTTGCCCTCCTGCCAACATCCATTACTCCTCCCTGTCCCATGACAGCTCGGTCCCTCTTGGGACAAATCTTCCCGCAGCCACTTGAACTCACCGTCTTAAGCTTAATGTTAAAATAGGAAAGAATTGTCACTTTCTGTGACCTCAAGCGTGACCTTCTCACCCTCACGTGACCTCCCCCTGACCTTCCCTGGCCCCATCTGTTGTCCCAAACTCGGAGGAATTTCTACATTTGGTCTCTGCTCTGTCTGCTGGTACGGCAGAAACCCAGACGGCTCCTGTGCAGACACAGCAGATACAGTCTAACCAGTCACAACAAGATCAACAGTGATTACCGATTATCAAGATGTGTTTAATGTTCTTGTATTAAAGTGAATTCAGCCTCCTGTATGTAAATCACAGGTGATTTCCTCTTGTCGACAGTAGATCCGGTGGTGGACATTGTTTTTATGACCATGTGCGACCTTTCAGAGAGTCAGGCTCCACGCTGTCTTTCTGTGCAGTTCAGCCAGACACCAGCGAGACGGCTGCAGTGACCACACAGGGATCCTCAGGGCAACTGAAGGGGACCTCCGACTTCTACGACTTATTATTCTCACCAGACAGAATAAGAAACCTCAAAGAAAATTTCCCGGGAATTAGTTCAAGCCACTTCACATTCACATATGAAGTTTAAGGACGGAGAAACTGCTCAGTCGGAAACTGGAGTCTACAGAAGCCACTGATAATGTTATTAGTCCCATCTGTGCTGCTCCTGCCCTCAAAATGTCTGTAATAAAGTCTGTAAATCTGATAAACGATAACAAATAAGAGAGCTGTGGTGCTTTTACAGAGAAGAAAAGAAAGACACATCAGGCAAATCCAAGATAAGATGGAGCTTTTCTTGTTCTTTGTATTTAAGGCCTTCGCACATTAGACATGGATTTTTTAGTAGGATAATTTACATGCCATTCATATTTTTCAAGTCAATGCAAGCTTTCACATCATCAACGGAATTTCCCAGGGAGATATTTTGCATTTTTTCAGCCCAAGCTCGATGTACAAATCTAACCCCTTCCTTCCAGTCTTTTCTCTCTTCTTGACTTTTTGCTCCACCACTTTAATTCTCCACCAGACTCTCTACTTTTCCCTTCCTGCTGCACGTCAGGGTGCAGGTTCAGCCGCGGTTCACCGGAGGAAGTGAAGTATTTAAATACTTTTCAACTGTTAAGATTGATTTGTAGCCTATTTGATGGAAGTGCTTGATGCCTGGACACAAAGGCGTAAACACACACACAGTTGGCAGAAAGACAGCAGTTAGTGATTCTTTTGTTCACTGCCAGCGGCTGAAGCAAAGGGTCAGGGGGGGTGAAGAAAGACATAAGCGAAGGAAAAACAGATTTAAGAAAGAGTGATATAAATGAAGATAGATGGTTGAAACAAGAACTCCTGGAGGCCTGACACACACACACACACACACACACACACACACACACACACACACACACACACACACACACACACACACACACACACACACACACACACACACACACACACACACACACACACACACACACACACGGTGGCTGTCTCCGTCTCATCCTCCTGATTTAGCTTCCAGAGACACAGAAAAACAAACATGCACATAGAAGAACACCAGCTCACTGATGCAAATGCTCATGAAAAGACGCACACAAAAGGAAAGTGCTCCACAGCCGAGCTGATGCAGAAGCTGCTGCTGCACAGTTTGTCCTTGAAGTCTCTTCAGAAGAAAATGCCAGTTCATCCGTGACTGCCTGTATGGCTAATGCTGATAAAACACACACACACACACACACACACACACACACACACACACACTGCTCAACCGATTTCCATGAAGGTTTGTGGAGGGGTGGAGCAAGGTCCAGGGAAGAACCCATTCAATTTTGGTGCGGATCTGGATCTGACATGTTTAGGAAGCTGATAGTTATGAGTGTGTGCAAATTTGGTGCATATCCAAATAAATATCGGGATCTAGTGAATTTAAATGTGGTTCCATAAGGGGACTGTTGGGCTTTGGTGGAGGTATGTTCCTCGATTAAGGCCCTAATGGGTCAGGCCTCGAAGTCATCTTATCTTAGGTGAAGGTGAAGCATCAGTTGTACAATACATCCAAATTTATTAGTGTGCACTTAACTTTAAGAGAGAAAATTATCCCAAAACAGTCTTAAAAATTAGGTTTTAAATAAAACAATAGACTCACAGCACTTTATTGCAAGATGGCTCGTGAAATGTTTTGATGCACGGTGCGAATCAGACGTTTTGAAGCGTTTGTCCTATTTTTCCAGGCGTGACTGAAGTGGTTATTTTGCAGAAGAGACACTGTAAGGTCATAGATGATGTACATGGCTCAATTTCCGAGTGAAAAAAAAAAAAAGAGGGGAGAGGAGAGAAGAGGGGAAGGATTATGTTAGACACGAGGCTGAGTGGAGACAGGGAGAAAAGAGAAGAAAAGCAAGATGGGAGTCAGGGGACAGATTAGAGGAAGCTGAATAGAGAGAAAGCATCATGTGTGAGGAGAAAGGGAAGCAGACAGCAAAGTGAGGGGATGAGGATGTGGAGGAAGAGAAGGAGAGACAGGGGGACCCGGGGGAGGTATCAATGAGGCTATCGATCTGTCCGTCCAGCACACGTCTGCCGTCCTGTCACTGTCTTCCCTCATCTATTCGCATCATCAACATGGGATGGATTTCCGCGCTGTAGCTTCTCGGCATTTGCATGAGTGTGAACAGGATGGACGCAGGCATCAAGGGCGGAGGAGGGGGGGGGGGAGGATAGAATGGGAAGTGTAACCAGCCAATATTCTAACTGAGGGATTACACTGGTACAATTCTGTGACACGTTATGGATTTTTGGCTACAATGTTAACACGGATAGAAAATTGGGTTTTTAATTGTGAGGCATTAGTGTTTGTCCATCAAACTGATGAGAAACGACTACGTACGAGCAGATACATGAAGATAATAATAATCCAAAAACTGGCATTATTCACTTTGGAATGAGGTCGAATTTAGAAAAGATCTTCCATCTTTTATGAGATTTGTATGAGAGCAGAAAGATATTATTTACAGAGTTGCTTTTTTCTTTGTCTTCTGAGTGATCAGCCTTGTTGAAAATTTAATTGCCACACTTTTCTGCATTTTATTCTTATTGCTCTGACAGGAAACAAACTTGTTGAGACGTTCCATGAAAAACCACAACAGTCAAACTTATGGTGACGCTATAGTTTAAAAAGTCAGTGCGGTTCATCCTCTGGGGACTGAAGCTGATATCTTTGAATCAAAATTCGTTAAAATCGTGAGGAAAAGTTCATGTATCAAGCATAACCCTACCCAGGATGTTCATTATATGTAAGTTAATCTTAATATTCTGTCCAGTGCATGGTCTGAAGTCTGAAGCTTCTGCGCATGAGAGAAAATTAACCAAGGCTGACCTGAAACCGAGAGGCATTTTTTCTGAACCCAACCCTAGCCTGAGAAAAAACAAACTGAGACCAAACCCGACAGGAATCCTGTATTTTGTGCCCAAATTCCCAACTACAGTCATGTGCAGTGTAAAAGTAGACAGCCAAGCCAACATGATCAAGCCCGATCCAAACCCGACCTGATGGGCTCGGGTCGAGCTGCCATCTTATCGACCTCACAGACTGTACATAAAGATGGACGACCTGACAGTCACACAAAAGTGAAGCCAAATGATCTACATCGCCCCCTGTTGGCTGGCTGCAGTGTAGGTCCTAAACCATGCCTCATCCATGTTAGTGGATGGGACATGGACCAAACTAAAAAGTCAACGTAAACAGTAAAGATGGTTTCTGTCATTTCAGGTCGTTCTTATAGCACTAATTCATTATGAAATGTTACATTTTTCCAGTAAATTTAGTTTTAATTAGTTATTTGACACCAACAACAGGGTGTAACATCACGATTGACTGATGAGAGTGACTAATTGGCTTGTATCGGTGGGACCTTGATACCGCGGCTCCACACCATCATTTATCACAAATCTACCCTCTTCTACTCTTTCTCCCTTCTCTCTTCTCTCCTTATCCCCCCAAAAAATGTTTACTTCAAAATGGCCACATTTTCGCAGGAGATTACACTGTTTACCAAACAACGATGCACTGTAACTCTCTGACATTCGCAGCCACAAACAAAGTAGAAAAATGTGAGAGAAGGAAACGACAAAGAGGGAGAGGAACGGGAGAGGAAAAGATAATGATAATGAGCAGATGAGAAAACACACACACACACACACACACACACACACACACACACACACACACACACACACACACACACACACACACACACACACACACACACAGATGCCCGTGTACTAAAAGCTGACGATTTGATTCTTGTCCACTTCATCAGCTGACGTCTACTCAGCCCTGCAGTCCATTAGCTAAAAGTCATTAAGCTTACTCTGCAAGATCAATTGTCCATAATAATAAATACTTTAATATCAAAGAGAGAACGCTTCCATCAATAAATCTGGCTCGTGTCCCGTCTGAGGGAAGGAGGGACTCCATTCAGCCAACGGTTAAAGTCACTCATTCAGCGGCAGCAGTCGTTTCAGCTCAGGTTATGTTTGAGTTCTGCAGAGAGAAAAAAGAGAAAAACAGATCCCCCTCCTCTCTCTGTGGCTATGTGGCTGAGCGCATTCAGGCGTGGTTACCTGCAGATCAAACTGTGTTGTCCTGCAGCGCTTTGGGACTGTGGGGGTCTCGGCCTGTGAAAGGAGATTCGCTGGTTGGAGTCTGACTACGAGCTGAGAAAAAACCTGCTGACTGCACTGCTACGCTAGCTGCTGACTCCAGACCTCGACTGGTGCGTTCTGTCCCACCTGCTCACTGGTGGACACAAATACTCACTGTGGGTGTGTGTGTGTGTGTTTGTGTTTGCACATGCAACCAGATGGACATGCATGAAAATAAAAGATCTTCAAATCCCATGTTTTAGCTGTTGTTTTATTTTTGTGTTACTGTGGAACTCATTTCTCTCTGAATATCATCTCCACATGTATCAGTTAAATGTAATCAGATCAATAATGCTAAGGTTCCATTCGGCTGCTTTACTTTAAGCAGTGGTGGAAAGTACTCAAGTACTATACTTAGGTACAATTTGGACATACTTGTGCTTAACTTAAATTTTTCCATATTATGCCACATTATACATCCACTGGGTTTATGTTTGCCAATATGAAAACTTTGATTCTGTTTACTTATTTCAAGTTGTATATATTTGGTTGTGTTTTCCTTTTATTTAGAATTATTTAGAATAAAGATTATGGTAACACTGTAAAATATGTTTTCTTTGTCATAAGGGCTTTTTAAATATATGTTTATATGAGCTTTTTACAGCCTAACATCAGTAATTGCATCTTACTCCAAAAAAACATCTCAGTTGGGCTCTACTTTCTACTCCGACACATTTGACAACTTCAGTGTAGTTACTTTTACGACGTAGATTTTACACAATGGATGATGTGATTAGCTTTTAAAACACAAAACATTGTTAAATGTCAAACTAGTGGTTTCCGATCTTGAAGGCTTATGACATCTTACAAAAAGCAGTGAGTAGTTGAGGCCACATTTCAGACGTCAGAGAATCAAAGATTAGAGAAAAAGTCCAGAAACTGAAAACTGATTTGTGTATCACAACTTCCTAAATCTTTCCTCTAATCACCTCACGACCCTTCAGATATATCTTGTGTCCCTGGATATTAAACTGTTCATCAAACTAGCTTCACCTCCGACAGCTTGGACGCTGAAGACCTTTCTAAACATGTGACTTTACCCAAACAAGATGATAGATGATAGCTGCAATAAGCCTGGCCTGTCGATCAGATGCCACCAAAATCACTTCACCACAGCAGCAGACACTTGACGAGTATCAATGGTACAAGGTCCAAATCCAGTTGCCAGTGAATACATGCTGCTTATGCTGGAATATTTAAACAAAACTATAATTCCTCTAATGTTTGAAGGATCAAAGATCTTCCCAGCTTCTCTTCACTGTGGAGATTTCACGTCACCTCGTGCTTCTGGTGACAGCAATTACTGATACTTCTGTGCCACTGAAAGTCTTTTCTTCTTGTACTTTGTGCTTGGCTTTGAACCTGGTAAAGTCATCACTCAGTTTCTATTTCAGCGAACACAGAAATCGTCACTGATCCCGTTGTGCTGGCTCTTTCTTGTTTGACTACTGATTATTATTTAATAGTCAATCATGTACAATTGAGTGGGTGGAATCCACACATGAAAACCTGCGTATTAGACCAAGACTGACGTTGTGTGTGAGGATGGAAATATGTGTGAATAAGGAAGCGTATTTTTGTGTGTAGGTGTGTGGAGAGTTTTTCTTTTTACCTTGGCACGTGAAGCACTGAACATGGAAGTGTGTGTTCTTGACGCGCACGACCTCCCCGCGACACACCTCCCTGCAGCGCTCACACACAATGGGCGAATTTCCACGACTGGAGAGCGGAGAGCTGCTGTTGTTGTTTCCTCCATAAAGACCAGACTGGTACTGAACTGTTGGGAGCGGAGGATGAAAAACATGTCAGGTGCTGTCTTTTTCAGGCCTTTCCCCTAACAACTGATCAAAGCCTGATGAAAAGGAAAACATGGAACGACTGCTTCAGAAAGAGAAAGAGATCAGACGCATCTTTTCCCTCATGTGCTACATAAATGTGACAGCCACGCACACGCTTTAATGTATAATGAATGTGGAAAAGAAGCTGCTTGTTTGTCTTAGATATTAAGTAGAAACGAATCACATCCACAAGTTAACTAAATATTATTTTACTTGAATGAGTTTTCCTAATCCTCAAGAAACAACTGAAAAGAAATACAAAGTAACATGATGGTGAAGACACACAAACACAATAATCACATTCGCTGTCTGCTGAAGGTTTAGAGGAGATGAAGACGGCTCAGTAATTGACTTTGTGAATAGTAGAGGCTCGTGGACAGTCTGTCACTGTGCCAGCGAGGAGAGAGCAGGTCTTACAGCAAAGTGTTTCCAGAGCGACGGATTGAAACACAAAGACAAACAAGTAACAGATCAAACTGCTCACGGCCGTCAGTGTAGGAAATACAGGCCTGTACTTTATTACACATCTAAATGTATTCAATGAATCATTGTAACACAGTTCTTCTGTTATAACTACTACACTTTACATATTCATACACACCAACGCAGTAGCGTACTTCTGGGGATTGCAGTTTGACCAACAGTTTGTTGAGCCAGCACTTTGTTGAGCCAGCACTTGGCTAAGCAGGTGTTCACAGTCTCGAAGTTGGTGACCACGGGCCCTCGCCTTGCCCAACAAATGTTCAAGATAATTGACATCTCGTTGAAGTGCCCGGCAACCCCTGCAGTTGTCCTGAGCTTTGACATGTCTAGTGGTTCTTCTGTTGTAGGCCATGGTGATCAGTTTGAATCAGGAGCAATGTTATTGTTCAGCTGTTTGTTGCTGGTTGAAGTCTTCTCCTCCTCACAATGGTAAGCCACAAGATGATCAGTAGGAAATGATGTGAGTAAGAAACTGCACATATATATATATATATGTGTAAAATGTTCAATATCAAAGCCATTTCATTAAAGCCATTTCATTAAAGCCATTTCATTAAAGCCATTTCATTAAAGCCATTTCATTAAAGCCATTTCATGTCATTACTGATAAAAGACATGAAATACTGGATACTGTACATGTTTCCAGCTTGTTAGTTTGTTTGTTTGTTTGATACGTGTGTGTGTGTGTGTGTGTGTGTGTGTGTGTGTGTGTGTGTGTGTGTGTGTGTGTGTGTGTGTTGGTTATGTGTATTGGTTTTTGATATTGTTGTGTTTCATCATTGTGGTGGATGGTGCTCTATTATTAAGTTTGCTTATTTTATGCTGCAACATCTGTTTTTTACTGTGTATATGTCAATAAAGCTTTGCATCCTGAAACCGACTCATACATGACAGACAGAGTCACACTAACGGGGCAGAGAAGGGCACAGCGAGGCCGTTCAGGGATTACACCTCTTCCATCCTCACTTGTGAAACTGGTCAAATCCCTCTTAGTGAAACAAGTACTTCTTTACGCTGTCTGACTGATGGATTTGATTTACTGCAACAGTTGGCTGTACCCTACACGCACAAAAATCTGAGCAATGATTCTGCCGCATTCTGCTCAGTTCAAAGACATTTACACTTAATGCTGCAGCTTCCCAGAGTATTATTCAATCATATAGCAAACTTAACATGTCAGGAGGTTAAGCTGCGGGAGAGCAGCAGGAGAGACACAGAGAGTTGTGGATCTATAAACGTCAGCAGAAAAAAAAAGGTAAAACTAGGACTTAGATGTTTCCTAACAGATCGTATCATCTCTGTGTGTGTGTGTGTGTGTGTGTGTGTGTGTGTGTGTGTGTGTGTGTGTGTGTGTGTGTGTGTGTGTGTGTGTGTGTGTGTGTGTGTGTGTGTATGTGTGTGTGTGTGTCTAGGTCTAAGCACACACGTGCCACAGAAGCTGGCATTGGTCCTGTAGCCAGATGGCTGCACAAAGACTGGAACCACAGACAGAGAAAAATCTGAGCCACCTGTGTGTGTGTGTGTGTGTGTGGCTGCTCGCATGTGAGTGGGTGTTATTAATAGTCATCTTAAATGTTTTATGTTGGTGTTCATGGAATTGATGAAAAACATGCAGCATTAGCATGAAGTGTGTGTCATGTCCTTTTTTCACATATTTGTATTACTTTTCTTCCGAGATTGTTTCTTTCTCTGCTGCTTTCTTCCAACTTTTGAAATGTACCTTTCATCATCATCATCATCATCATCATCATCATCATCATCATCATCATCATCATCATCATCATCATCATCAACATCTTTGTGTTGTCGAGTGCAGAAGAGCACGTCGCAGACCCAACTAATTTGATTTTCACAGAAACATTTTTTTTAATTAAATCTCGCCTCTTGTCTCTCAAACAGCCTCAAAGTCAAATGAGCCATTTATTCTGCAGCGTTTGACAGCATCGCATATTCATTCTGACCTTTGACCTCGTGGATAAACAGCCTGGATAAAAACCAATAAGCTCTGTCCCCTGGTGTCACCCAAGCCAGTCGGCCGAACGATAATCCCCTTCTTTTCTCTGGCAGATTCTCGGGGTTACAGTGGCTCAGCGGGGGCCCCTCTGCTGCGCTTTACATGCTTGGGATTGAACAGCGACACTGACACATGAATATTAATGTCCTACATATCTTGCTTTGTTGGGATGTATGAAACTAAACGGCTGCTTGGATGAGAAGCTTGATGGAAGCATGGTCTGCTCAGCCACTTGGTTTCTGATTTGGGGGAAATACATTTTGGGATTTAGTGGTTTCACATCAATAAAAACCTTCTCTGATTGGATGTTGGAGTATTTTAAAATCTCCCCTGCACAGCGTCAAACCAAAGGATGTGCTCCTTTGTCGTCCGGCTATCAAAGAGCAGCAGGCTTCTTCCCTTTCATCCAACATATCTGAGCAGCTCTCTCACTTTTCTGACTTGTATTGATGACAATAACTGATTTATCTGAATGTTGCATATCTGGTTACTTTAACAGAATGAGATTGACCAGTTTGTGTAACGGGGGGGGGAGGGGAGGAATCCCTCGTTAAAGAAATCTTTATCGATCAATGCTTAGTTACACACATCAGATCTTGCACGACAAAACTGACAGACGTTGACATCGAGCAATACACAAAACCGACCTGTGTCTCTAACCTTCATTGACAGGGAGCTCGCTAATGACATGATGAAATACAGTGTCAATAAGTGAGCCAGTGATCAATAACCTCAGTGAAGGGCTGTTTATGTCTACTTCAGTTTAAACCCTCCCAGGACACTGTGGTATTGATTAGGCAGAAGTACACACACACACACACACACACACACATATATGAAACACTCACACATTCCCCACCATCATCTACACACACACACACATACTACACATGTATAGACACAGACACACACATGCACACACACCCATTTCTTACCATTAGTCGGTCCACTCATGGTGGGAAGTGGAGCAGCAGTCACTGAGTCCTCCAGTCAACTCTCTCCACTTTAACTCTCCCTCTCTCTCCCTCCCTCTCTCCCTCTCTCTCTCTCTCCGTGTCTGGGCAGGGCTTTCCCTGCTCCTCCCGACAAGCGGATTAAATGCTGCTGCCAGGCGGTGGACCACCTCTCCACCCTGCGTAAAGGCAGGAATCAAACCGCCACCTTCAGCATCCTCCTCTTCACCACCAAGCCCTCAGCTCCTGCTTCTGTCATCCCATCATGCCCCCAGCGGTGCGGTCCTGTGGTCCGGGTGCAGAGGAGTCCATTCCTCCGCTGTTCTCTGGCTGTGCGCTCCGGTGGATCCGTGCGTGCCAGTGCGCGCCGGTGAGGAGACTGAGCCGCTGGATGGAGAGTTTCAGAGTCAAAGCTGCCCGAGCGTCTCTCACCGGCCAGGGCGGAAGTTTGTCAAGGTGCGAGTGCGCCGACTAGCGACTGAACTCTGAAGTGTCCAATTAAAAAAAAAAAAAAAACACTGTCCAAGCCTCTGTCTATGGAAGCCGATTAGCGCCACTTTGTTTAATCCTGTCAGTCATTGTAACTTTCTCAAAATAATGAATTAAAATGTAAAAACAACAATTTATAATCTCGAAATAATTCCTTAAAATCTTAAAATGACGACCTAATAACTTAAAATAATGGCATTAAAATCTAAACATAATTACTAAAAATCTAAAAATAATGTATTAACTCACAATAATGAGTTCAAATGTAAAGATAATGATTTACAATCTTAAAACAATGACTGACAATCTCGTAAATAATGAGTGAGTTTATCAAAGTAACGACCTACTAACTCAAATTAATGACTTATCATAATTTCAATTAATTATCTTATATTTCGATATACTATCCCATAATTTCAAGTTACTACATGACTAACTCATATAATCTCATAATTTTGATAACTTTGACTGTTGGCGGAATGAGCCTCCATAAACCTCGATGTAAAGCTGGATTGTTAATTGCTGTGGTTCTTCAGGGGCCACTTTCACAGCAGACATGTTGAAATGTCTCAGTGGGAAAAGCACAAACCTGATCAAATGAATAATGGCTGAATTCCATTTAGCTGCTTCAGCTGCAGGGTCTTGATATAGCTGGCTCACTATCATACGGCCATGTGTACGGCTCATTGTGATTTTGGCTGTTTGTGATTTTTTTCAGTCCTTTGTGGTTTGATTAAAATAAAAGTCTGTCAATTGCTCTCAATAGACACTTTAATCCTATCTTTTGTTTTAATCTCACAGCATTTCAATTTAATAATCGTATTATAATCCCACAGAGAGGTTAACAGAGGCAAGGTCTGTCCTTACAACTATATTTATACTGTGCTATTTCCATTGTTTGGGTGTTTCAAATAAAACACAAACACCAGTCGTCTCTAATATTAAAGTGTCATTTATCAGTTCTTTCATTACTCAAATTCCATTCCAGATTTAAACTGTTGAGGGGTCAAATATTAGTTCCCTGGCCCCTGTTGACCTGCCTCCCACTCTCTGTGCATTGTGTATGTAACTTGTTGCTTCATGGGTCACATCAACCAGTAAAAAACAAACAGTGGTTTTGTGTTAGACCTGGCACCATGTTTCCTTTGCCTTTATTGTGAGGTGCGTAGGTAAAATAATTCTCATAACTTGGCTCTTTCACGGCATTTTTCACGATTTTGACATTTTGGGTAAAGAGTGATTAACAGATTCTTATTTACACCGTGTTTTTCTAACTGTGGCATTTCAAAATATCCAATGTGAAAAAAGCCTGTTATCAAGAGTCAAAGCAGAGATTAACTCATTGTTAACTCATCACTGATTTCAAAACGTTGCTTTCGTTTCTTGTTTTTACTTTGCAACCAAACTGGAGTAAGGACTGTATTTATATAGTTTATAGAATTTATATACTCAAAGCAATTTGCACTAAGAGTCACATACATATTCAAACAGCACTTCATTGACAGATTTTTTTTACTTTTTAGATGGTCCACTTTTAGGGTTCAGTATCTTGCCCAAGGGCACTTGGACCTGCTGACTGGAAGAGCTGGAGATCGAACCCTAAACATCTGATTAGTGGACGACTCGCTTCACCCCCTGATGCACAGCCACCCTTGCAATGTATTTCTTTTAATGGACACAATGCTCTTTTAAAAGTTGTCCATTTTAATCTGTTTTGTTTCATTATCACACATTATTATGATGACATTGACACACATTCTGAGAAAAACACTTGTTAATAGATATTTTCATCTAATTGATCCTGGAGTTGTAGATGTGATGGATAAATAGATGTAAATGATTGAATAGGTGAAAACAGCCACAATGGCTACTTCAGCTGTGGTTACAAATGAACAGCAATAGGTGGCAGTGTATGTTCAGAATATTCCTGGAAGCAGTGTATAGTTGTGCCGGCTGTGAAAGTTTTATACTGTGTCCCTTAAATTAAACGTCAAAATGTTAACTAGATAAGAAAAGTCAGAATGTTATAAATTAGGGCGTTAGATGCACCACCACTATAATAAAATATCCATATTTAATATGAGGTTGTTACAATACATTTGAAAAATTACACACATTTTAGTCACAATATATTTTAGATGATCAAAAATATGATGCATGAGGTTTTTGTTCTAGCTTTCACATCATTTTCACAGTTAAGATGTTGAGCAGTTTTAGATGGGACACATTCCTTCCAGCCGTACATATGTTTATACAGTTAGCATTCGGTCTGTCCTGTCTCACTTCCCTGTGATTTCAAAAACAATGTGCAGGATACTTCTTGGAATTGGCAGCACACCAACGGCTAACACTTCCTGCAGCCTCCTGCTGATGTTTCTGCACAAGAAAGGAAACGTTTAATGAAAAACACTTCATATTTTCTTCCACTCAGATACTCTATTTTTAATGCCCATCATTTTTTGCTGCCTTTCTGTCTATGTTGAATTACACCATCGAAGCTGTGAGTCTTGGCTGTTGCCTTCGATCAGAAGTCGACGGGTCAGAAAAACAAAACGTCACCTGGTCACCTGCAGTAACAAATCCACTTTGTGTGTCTGTGGGGACATCAGGTGTGATTAATGACCCATTGTCAAGTCAGACTCTATTTAAAAGTCTGGCAACTGCACTGTTGTTTTAACTGTATTGTGACCGTTGCATTTCTATGAACATTTAGAGCACTATTTTATTATGAAGGGAGGTTTTAAATTAGGATTTGAAGTTTGCAGAGCAGAGGACGGGAACGAGTCTTTGTGTTTAAGTATCGTGGTCGTATTCTAAAAGAGGAAGAGGATGTTGTTCATCTGTGAAAGATGAAGTGATATCGGTGCTGGTCAGACCAGATATACACTTAATGGGGAAGTTGACATAGATATTACTAAAGATAGTATGAACCTAAAATACCTCCTGAACACAAAGGGTTTCTGTGCAGAGGTTGGTGTTTCAGGAATGAGGAAAATAAGATGCCGAAAAAGACGATCCGCAGACATCGATCATGTGGGCACGATTACACAATTACAGACCTGCAATTCTGACCTAGATTGTTTGTAAGTCTCTATAAACAGTCACTCTGTGGAGACCCTCCTCCCATCGGAAGACAAAGACTCAGTCCAAGTGTCAAAGGTCCTGGTGCAAGTTGCATGTCAGGAAATGAGAAAGTTGAAGGTAAGGTCACCTGTGTGTGTGCGTGCGTGTGTGTGTGTGTGTGTGTGTGTGTGTGTGTGTGTGTGTGTGTGTGTGTGTGTGTGTGTGTGTGTGTATGTGTGTGTGTGTGTAGTCCATGTATTGCTGCTTTTGTGAGGACCTAGATCTGTTTATACAGCAGCATTACCGGGTCTTCAATATGAGGGAGAAGAGCAAATCCCTATATAACATGAGTCATTATATTTGAATGTGAAGATGTGTTTTAAGGTTGGGCGTTAGCTTAAGGCTAAGGGTTATATAAGGTTAAGTTAAAGGTTAGCATTGAGCAAGTAGTAGTAGTTAGTAGTTAGGGTTATATTTAGCTTTAGGTTTAGGTATGTAATAGCTGAGGTTGGGTTGAGGTTCAGGTTTATGTTAAGGTAAGGTTAGGTTAAAAACTTTACTGAAATCTAATGAACTATTACTAAATAAAGCAATGTATGCATGAGATAATTGTCATTTTTAATGTAGGTTTACACATATAAACATTATATAACAATTCAAATTGTTCCTCTGAGACATAGTTTCATGCAGGAGGAGCACAGGTGAACAACTTTAAGGTGTGAATCAGTTGTTAGGTGCAGTGTCCTTTTGCTTGTTCCTCCTCCTCAGTCCCAGACACTGTCAGATTTCTTTTTTCAGATTGAAAATGTCTTCTTATTTTTGGGCGTCTCCTCAGACGCCTCAGTTTCCACAGATTCTGAAGCAGGGAGAGCATCAGAGAGGGAGTCCTGCTGGTTGTTTAGTACAGTATTATCTGCAGGTTTGTCCAGAGGCTTCTCCTCCTCACAATCCTCAGGCTGCTGGGTTTCTTCATTCCAGTCACCCTTCTTCTCCCAGTTCTCAGGCTGCCATGTCATTTTTGCCCCAACGCAGTAGCGTACTTCCGGGGATTGCAGTTCGACCAACAGTTTGTTGAGGTCATCCAGCACTTGGCTAAGCAGGTGTTCACAGTCTCGAAGTTGGTGACCGCGGGCCCTCTCCTTGCCCAACAAATGTTCAAGATAATTGACATCTCGTTGAAGTGCCCGGCAACCCCTGCAGTTGTCCTGAGCTTTGACATGTCTAGTGGTTCTTCTGTTGTAGGCCATGGTGATCAGGTTGAATCAGGAGCAATGTTATTGTTCAGCTGTTTGTTGCTGGTTGAAGTCTTCTCCTCCTCACAATGGTAAGCCACAAGATGATCAGTAGGAAATGATGTGAGTAAGAAACTGCAGTCATATATACACTACCATTCAAAAGTTTGGGGTCACTTAGAAATGTCCTTATTTTTCAAAGAAAAGCACTGTTTTTTTCAATGAAGATAACATTAAATTAATCAGAAATACACTCTATACATTGTTAATGTGGTAAATGACTATTCTAGGTGGAAACGTCTGGTTTTTAATGAAATATCTCCATAGGTGTATAGAGGCCCATTTCCAGCAACTATCACTCCAGTGTTCTAATGGTACATTGTGTTTGCTAATCGCCTTAGAAGACTAATGGATGATTAGAAAACCCTTGAAAACCCTTGTGCAATTATGTTAGCACAGCTGAAAACTGTTTTGCTGGTGAGAGAAGCTATAAAACTGGCCTTCCTTTGAGCTAGTTGAGTATCTGGAGCATCACATTTGTGGGTTCGATTATACTCTCAAAATGGCCAGAAAAAGAGAACTTTCATGTGAAACTCGCCAGTCTATTCTTGTTCTTAGAAATGAAGGCTATTGCATGCGAGAAATTGCGAAGAAACTGAAAATTTCCTACAACGGTGTGTACTACTCCCTTCAGAGAACAGCACAAACTGTGTAAAATGTTCAATATCAAAGCCATTTCATTAAAGCCATTTCATTAAAGCCATTTCATTAAAGCCCTTTCATGTGATTACTGATAAAAGACATGAAATACTGGATACTGTACATGTTTCCAGTTTGTTAGTTTGTTTGTTTGTTTGATACGCGTGCGTGTGTGCATTTGTATGGGTGTGTGTGTGTGTGTGTGTGTGTGTGTGTGTGTGTGTGTGTGTGTGTGTGTGTGCGAGCGTGTGTGTGTGTGCATGCGTGTGTCTGTGTATAAAATTACTGACCCACTCCCCCTGTGATAAAAAGGTCAGGGTCCTGTTCTTGACAGTCCCTGGATAATTCAGAATTTAGAGTTCAAAGGTCACACTACACACCCTAAATCTTCAGATTTATATGGGCAGGAGACGACAGCACGACAGATAAATCAAAACACATTCTTACCCTTTCTTGAAGTAAAAATAAACCACACATCACGTCTACAGATTTTCAAATAGACAATGACAAGACGTGTCTACAGTATAGATTTGTAGTTCCGTCTCACCCACAATGCATCATAGCAAAATCTCCTCACAACCTTTCTCTCAGCCACATGATTTGGTCATTTTTCACATGGAAGATACCAAAGATAACCTCAAACAGCTTTTATTAACTGTGATAACATTGTGAAGAGGATTGAAGGCACCGTAGACACATTGTTCAATGTACAATATCTGAGAGCCACATTTCTTACAACTTAAAATCCCCCTTTTGGAGCATATCGGCTCCGTGGCATTGAAGTTCACTGTTGCGGTAGATTAGACAGAAAAAATCCTCAACATCTCTTTTGGATCTGTGTCACTTCCCGCTCTGTGGAGGCAGCTTTTCTCAGCTTTGGTGCTTATCCAATGTGTCTGGAGCAGCTGTGTTTGGACAAGGAATTCTCTGGCTGCAGTGAACAGCAGAACAGTTCTGAAAATGATGTCTCTCTTATCCTCCGTCTCTGTGTGTTTCTCTCTCTCGCCACCACAGGAGAGACAAACCCCGTAACTGAGTTGGGTAAAGTCAAATTAAATAATGTCTGACCCTTGACTATACGCCTTAAAACAATTAATGTAAATCTTAAATGCGTTTTTCATCCTACACTTGATTTGGTAATTGATAAATTGTGGTAATTAAGTCATTTAAAAAGCAAATCTCCGGGTTCCACCTTCTCCATTGTCGTTTCAAAGGGTGATCGAGCCTTAGCTAACAGAGCGACTACATTATGGAATTCCCTTTGCGATGAACTCAGACTGACTCCCAGGGCAAGTGTCCTTGTATCCGAAGTAGTTAACTCATAGAACTGCTTCAGCGTTTACTTTCCGCTGGTGTCACAATAAATGTCACTTCATTTCTTTATAAGTCTCTCTTGATTGAACTGTAATTCTCTTAACTGTATGTTAAGATGTGTCTTCTCAGTCAAAGGGCCACTAAGAAAAACAGCAACATCAGTCATTTGAAAAAATGTATGTCAGGACAAAAGCTGTTAAAAGCTGATGGTCAATATTTTTTACACATAATCAAACTCATTTGAAACTTCAACCACGCTGTCATCAGGTGTCATCTTCAGAATCGGGATAAAATAACTACTTCCAAAGCTGAATGGTGTAATTTAAGAAAACCTAATGCATTTCTTTAGAAGATTGTTTGTAAGTGGTGCTTAAAAGTGGGTGACAAATGAGACAAGTGGGGTAAAAGGGCAGGGTTAAAGGTGCAGAGAGAGAGAGAGAGGAAAATGAGTATAGATGAAAGATAAGTGCACGGGTACAAGAGTCACGTAAGGGGTGAAAGAAAGGAAAAAGAGAAAGTGATGAAGGAGGAGGCATTAATGAGAAGGGAGAGGAGAGAGTGATGAGGGAAAGAAGACAGAGTGTCAGAAAAAACGAGAGGGAGTGAGTGATGGAAAGAGAGGAAGACTGACAGCAACGATGATGAGAGAGATCAAAACGGAGAAGGACAGAGAAAGAGCTGACTGACTGACTGTTCATCTTTCCGCTCCTGTACCTCAATCCTGATCTGTAAGAAGTAGAGTACACACACACAGGCAGATATAACGGTGCATGTGTACTTGCATTAAAGCTGAAAAGGGTTAATTTTCTCTAAAAAAACATAAACTAATCTGTGTCCATGACCCTGAACATTTCTCGCCTCTTCGTTTGACCCCTCATCACATCTGTCAAAACAGCTGTCTCAGCCACACAGAGGTGACGCTGTGGCTGGAAAGCACATAAACATGGTACAGGAGGAGAGAGGTGTATGAAAAGAGAGGGAGGAAAACCGTATTCAGGATTGTAAAAAAAATCATTACTTTTAAAACTGTTGCACCTAAGTTCATCTTTATGTATGACAAAGCTTAGCTTGATTACTACTACTACTACTATTACTACTACTACTACTACTACTACTACTAATACTACTACTACTACTACTACTAATAATAATAATAATAATAATAATAATAACAAATAAATAAGAGTTACAAATAATATTTTTTACTACTTTAATACAAATAAAAGAATAGGAACATGAAAAATAAGAAGACAACATTACATAAAAGTAAATAAATTGAAAGAATATAAGCAATAAAAGATAAAAAGATAAAAATACAATATTGCATACAGTAAAGGAAAGTCTGTAAAATGAGTTTGAAGAAGTGATTTAGAGAAGTCACTCAATCTACAAGCCTCAATGGCAAGACCACTCCCAAAGTATTCAGATCCATTTTACTTCAGTAAAAGTACTAAAAGAACTCTGTAATAATACTCCGTTACAAGTAAAAGACCTGCTCTGGAAATGTTACTAACATATGTATACAAACAAGAAAATGTATACACAGTATTAAAACAACATGAGTACTATATTATATAATTAGATTATTATTACTTGAAAAACTTAAATGTTTTTGTGTGAGGTCCATAGCCACCGTCCCTTCTTGGCACAGGAAGGATGAGGTGTTAAAAGCCGGACGAGCAGCAGGAAGCAGTACAGTGTCTCAGTGGTCCACATGCACATTAAAGTACAGGATATACTGAACAAATATGCTCCAACAAAAAACCCAGCTGAGGACGGGAATGTGTTTTCTTTTTTTCCCGTGAGGATACTCGTCCTCTGCAAGAGGGATTGATTACTGCTCTACAGATGCATGCACTGTCTGTGTGAGATGTTTTCGACTGAGGTGGTGTCAGACGCATTCAAACACACACAGACGTGGCTTCGCAGACAGTTTATCCTGCTCACTGTAACGTGTGGTGATAGAAACATTAAAAAAAATGTTAAAATATGTCTTTATTGGTGAAACTCTCAACACAGTCTACAGCAACACAAACGCACAATAGATTGGAACCTCCACTCAATGCAGAGACGGCCATTATGTTGTTTCTGAGAACAAAGCTTTTCAGTTTTCCTGTGTATTATTGGACTCGGTGTAAAGTAGCACAGAAGATTAGAGGAGAAAATCTACCAAAAAAGGCCTTAAGAATAACAAAAACAGGCAAGTTGAGAGTATGATACAAGTCACTCACACCACTCAAACATTCTCTCTTTTTCTTCACAGTCAATTTGGAGTAATTATACCTGACTGGAAATCAAACACATTGCTTGGAAACATATTGTAGCTTGGGTTGCGTCATATGACCCCTTCACAAGGTCGTATTTTAAGTGGTTGAAGTCATTGTGTTTAGGTCCAAGGTAGAAACGCTGTTGCCATAGATGACTGACAACAAAAGACAACATGGACTTGACTTGAGCAAAAGAGAAAAGAAAAGAAAACAGTTTTGTTAATCTCCATGGCCCCCTGACACATAAACAACTCTGTCCTCATGTATTTGGATTTACTCTTAATTAGTTTTTCCAGTCATGTTTTGACAAACACATATTTGCTGTATAGATAATGTTTAGTGGAATTTAACGGAAATGTTTGATCAAACCTACAATCCTCCTCTAACCTTAACCTTTGCTGAAATAAAACTATTATCTACCATGATCATGTTGTGCACAACCATAAGTGATATTATACAAACAAACAATTAAGGACATCATTTGATTTTGCAAATGCATTTAATCATTTTACAATTGGCATTTTTGTACTTAGTGCATATTAGTACTATATAAATATCTGCAGTCACAGGAGACAAAATGTGTTTATTAGAATTAATCCAAATCACAATGAACTCTGATGAACTCTGATCTCTGGAGGCTAAGTCCAGCACTTTCATTACACACCCAACATCCTCTTCGACCACGCCTCTGCTGCTCTGGTGAAGAACACAAAAACTGAGCTTCATTCATTAAAAAAAAAGTGTGAACATAATCAGGCTGCATTGGGATTTCTGTAGGTGTTCGTCATCAGGCTGGCAGAGCAAACGTAATTTCTAGGGGCCCTTTAAATCAACTCTTGAGGGAACTGTTACCTATTTAAGAATGGCTCTCAGTGGAGGGCGTACCTCTGCCAAGGCCTAAAAGTCCTGTTAAATTCAATCAAGTCACACTAAGCTTCACAAACTCAGTCAACTAAATAGGCCTGATATCTTTTTATTAGGCTCCATCCCATTCTGGGAAATCGCTGAAGATAAGGTAAGTGATTAAGAGAAACTCCTGTAACTGCCCTTAGATAAAAAAAGTTATATTTTAGCCCACGCGTCATCCCTCCACCAGGTTTCGTGGAAATCTGTTGAGTAGTTTCCGCGTAATCCTGCTGGCAAACCAACAAACAAAGAAACAGACCGGGGTGAACACATAACCTCCTTGGCTGAAGTAAAAAGCACCTAGAAGGAATGACTTGGAAGGAAATGATTATGTACTCAGGCGCAGATTATAGAACCATGAGAGGAGCTGTGGTATCAAGGGATGGATACTTTAACAGTTAGAACATAGGTCTGGAGCGGAGAATGTGGAGCGAGGGAGGGAGAGAGGAAGGGATGGGACATGGAGAGGAAGAGGTGTGGAATGTGTTGGGGCTGACAGGACGATACGGCCACGCAGCCTTTCCCCAAAGAAAAACATATAAAAGTGTAAATGAGACAAACATCGTCTGAGAGTATATAAGGTAAAGAGATGCATGGGATTTTTTGCTTGTATTATGTCACGAGTTACTCCACCACTTGGTTTTTGCTCTTCGTGGTATCTGCAGTGGTTTTACTCTGCAGGCGTGTGAGACCCTTCAAGTAAATGCCGGAAGTTGCAACTTTAACGCCCCCTCAGTCGGAATTTCGAGCCGGAAGATCGGAGGAACCTCACCACACCAGACTTCGAAAACCAAAATGGCCTCTCCGTATATCAACAGTCGTGAACGCTGAAGGTTTTACTGTTTATTAGCACTTCTGTCATTAAATTTGTCGCACACATAGTACTGTCCAATGACGCGTAATGCATTATTATGAACTGTTTTTGCTAACAATGGCTTGCTGGCTAATGTAAGCATTATTCCTGTGCAACTGGAACGCTATCAACCCGGGATATTGGGGTGTGACATCAGTCCGAGGGCCGAGCTCAGAGCTCCGAGTTATAACAGAACAGCAGGTTCCACTGATGACGGCAGGTTGCATCTGCGCATCTGTGATGCTTCCTGGCCAGAATAATGATGCTCAGAGGCTCTCAAGATGGATCACAGTGTTTTAATGATCACACTCACATCATCACTAATAAGTCCTTTTGGCCAAATGGATGTTGCTCTGGGCTCTGAGAGAGGACATGAAAAGAGGAGGGCATTGATTAAAGGAGGAGGAAATGTGAAGAATGAAATCTTCTGTGTGTGGGAGGCTTTTGTTGTGTGCATTCAGGTTGTCAGCTGCAGAGGCAGTACAATAAAATGTGCAGGCCAGAGTTTATCGTATACTGATGACTTTGTGCTCGGAAGATTAAGGTTTAAGAATAACAGGGTTGTCAGCAGGAGGCCAAGAATTAATCCCTGTGGGACTCCCCCAGTCTGTGATTCACCATGTTGAATGCAGCAGACAGGCCCAGGAGTAAAGGTCAGAAGAAAGAGTTCATTCTAGCACTTGTTCTGTTTTAGAATATCTTATAAATCATTCTAATGGCCACATTCTGTCATTAGAAGTTAGAAAAGCTGTCTGTGTGTTTCTTCAACCCCCTTCAACTCTCTCCAAGCAGTAGTCTAAGGCAGTGGTTTTAATTACCAACAAGACCACAGGGGAAATTGGCAATTTTGAAAATGTAATCAAATTAAAACCCAGCTTCTCTCCACTTCACCTTCTGACAAATGGGAAACCAACAGTGAAGAGGTGGAAAAGTTTAACTGGTTAAAGCTAAGTGAATTAAAACAACATTAATGGGTAAGTTTCTGTTTAGCGGTTTCTTCTTGACTGAAGCTAGTATGGTATTAAGTGCAAATTAATTAATGTAATGCAAAGCCATTCTTATTATACTCTATTTATTACACAACAACTCCTCTGAGCTGAATGCAAAATGCAGCTACCCAGCAAAAAGAAGAGGCTGTGGTTTTTCTTTGGCAGCTCAGAAGTATGAATTTGAAGTAGTGTGGTGCTAAGAAAGAGCTGTTCAGCTGCAACTACACTGCAGACATGCGATATACACTAAAGCCAGTCCTTGTCCTCTGATAGGCTGCTGCCCTGCTGTGATGTCATCGGGGGTTTGCTTATATATAGGGTGACAGGCTCAGCTGCTTCCAAAGGGCAAGTGTGGTCTAGAGCTGAGGAGCGTGTCGATACATGAGAGTGTACGGGAGAGAGAAAGCGACGCAGAGTGTGTGTGTGGGTGTGGGTGTGAGTGTCACACACAAAACCAGACATTCATAACACAGCAAAACAGGAAGGAGACTAAAAGCTGCCAACAATCACATTATGATGATACTTTGTGTGGATTTAAAGGCCTCAGGATTAAAAAATCACCGGACTGTGAAGAAGAGGACGGAGCCTGGAGGTAGGAAAAGTGACTGGATTGACATATGCTGCATGCATACAATATATATATAAATATTTAATATTATACCTTTTGTACACAGTAAGGAAAGTGAGTAAAAATGATTTCATTCATTTAATCAGTTTATTACAGTTATTTAAATATTTTGATATGATATACATAATGATAAAGTTAAAGCTTTTAAAAACACATTCACTGCACATGTTAAAACTAATGTCTCAAATATTTAGAAATTATTAATTTGATTCTCTTTTACTTATTGTGATGGCAGGAGCAACTTTTCACCTTTACAGAATCTACACTACGTTTTTATTTAACATACAATACATGGTTTATCTTTAGCCTGGAATCACCACACCAATTTGCATTTGCAAAAATGTCTAATGTCAAGCAGCTGGTTAGTCAATCAAAGTATTTATGGTGGATAATAATTAAGATTTCATGCATGTGACTTGTTAATGTGAAATTTGTGACATGAAATTTGAATGTATGTGTTGCACCTTATACAGATTGTTATGAGGGAAATTGTTTTTTGTGGATCTGGGCTACAGATATGAAATTTGATTGATGTCCTACTCATAATCACGGCAAAAATAAAATGTGTGAATTTTGATAGTTTGGCTCTGACTTTGGGTTCAAAGCCAAACTATATGATGATGTTGCGTTATGCTAATATTGTCAATAAAGGCAGTGGCATCACATTTGCATATGCATTGGCAGGAAGTGACAGTTTGGCAGTGACCAACAACTTTAAAGAGGCTCCTTCCCTCAGTATCTGGAACTTGTGCAGCACACAACACACTGCAGAGCTGCGATAGCACTTGGGACATAACATCAGCTACTTCTTCTTTTACAGCCAACGTAGATGTGACATAGTGCAGAATTTAGAGAAGATTTTCAACAGACCTCAAGGTGCAGCAGTTGTTTGGTATTTCTTTCTGGAATATATACCATCCTGCTTGGGTAATATCAAATTAGATGGTTGTGACCAGTTTCAGGACAAATGGAAATCAATATGGATCGGGGGTGGGGTGGGGGGTGTAATACCATCAGCGAGCGTCAATAAACAAGATGTTCACTGATTGCTCTGTTTTCCAGGATCATTTGTTTTATCAGGACGATGTAACCAGAACATTTGTGTTTTTCTCAAAGACGTCTCTCCTCCGTCACAGTTTTGTCTACTGTCGTCAGTTTATTTTACTAATCACTACAAAAGCTGCTCTGCGTGCATGTGTAATCATTGTGTTTGTGCATTCACTTTTGCCTGTGCATTTGTGTTTGTGCAGGTACTATTGTGGGCATTTTGTGTGTGTTAAAGTGCTCAGTGTAGCTGCCACCACCCAGCTTCCCCTGCTTAAAGATCATGGTATTTATGTCTCAGTGAACCGTTTGTGTTTACGTCTTGGCTTTAGAGAAATGGCCAAGTTTTATGTGTGTGCGGGTGTGTGTTTGTGTGTGTAGCTGTTTAAACAGACAGGGAGTAGAGCAGAACCTCATTTGCAAGCAGGACTATTTGTCATGGTGCAGGTAGACGCCCAGATTATTGATCTGATCACTCGGGTCAGTGAATGGACATAAGGCACCACAAAAGGTCTGTCACAGTAGAGGGTGGTTCATCTTTGGGATGCACGATTGAAAGCAACAGGTTCACTGACCTTTTCAAAAATACAATAAAGTAATTATTGCCTGGTATCATTATGTTTGAGGAGTAGCATGTGCTGGGCCTCGTCCATTCAAATTGAAACAGATGATTAAAAGCAGTAATGAAAAATTGATTAAAATTTTTCAGCAGGTCCATCATTTGCTCCGCACGCTGGCTCATCCACGTTCTCTCTAGACGCAAATGTTCCAGACACTTAATGATGACACATTTTAACACAAACGCGCTGTTGTTGTGACTGTAGAAAAAATGACTGACAACATACTAATATTAATATATGTTGGCTTGGAAAAGCTCTGTTATGACACTGTACTGCTCCGCTTGTGAGATGATTTTTCATAGAAAAATAATCCCATCATGTTCCACCCTGGCGTTTTGAAATGCATCCCAAAATTCAACACTCTGCTCATTTACCACAGGAGAACTGGGTAAACATGGGTGAATCAATGGGTCTATTTACAACTGGCATTAATGTGTTGTGAGGGCTGGGATTGCGTAAAGTCTGGATACATATAAAGCCAAGTGTGCGTGTACACAGAAGAGCCAATTAACCAAACAACCTCTGGAGGTGCATTAAAAAAACAAACTGTAACACTCTGTTCACCTCTAACTACGTGTACAAGAACAACACAAAAATGAATGAACCGGTAAGACGCAGCTCAAACAGTAACATTGTAAGACCATTACTCACCGAACATTACCATCCCCCGACCGCACAAGACAAGACAATCAGAAAGAACAGTGAACAGTGAACAGGGATCATCAGGTGTCAAAGCCTTTTATGCTCAACCAACACACCCTGTTTAAATAAAAGCAAATGGCTTTCAACTTACTTTTCTTCTGCACACTGTAAAAAAGCATGATTATGAAAATAATTTAAAGTAATAAAAATGTCATGTGTCAACATTTCTATTTCATGCATTGATTTGTGTGATCCAGTCCAGACAGGTCACAAAGTTTATTTCAGCTGCTGGGTTACAACTACCTTTACAGCTGGCATACAAACATTACTTGTCCAACCCTTACTGCTGTCGTCTAGCAACAGAGATGCAGTTGGACACGATGAGAAACCTTAAAAGACCCTTGGTTTTTTAACATGGGTAGAATTAGCTGTTTAAAGCGTGATATTCAAGAATCGGAAGTCTTGTCACTTGCTAGCAGTATAACTTCTTAATCACCGAAGCGCAATAAATCCTGGTATAGATTGGCCCGAGAAGGATCCACCCATTGGCGGCTTAATTTCTCAGGGAGAAATATATATAGATGTATTTCCAGGTCTAAGAAAACATGAAAATATATGTTTTAGATTGCATGTAACTGCAGCCGATTTTAGTTTGTGAGACTACATAGGAAACATGCAGAACAGATCCAAGGCTGACTTCTAATTTCATTCAACAGGACAGCAGAACAACTTTAAACTTTAAGTGCAAAAGGTGCAAAGTAGGTAAGTGTAAGGACTAATTAAAAATCTACCTGTCAGACACCTTCCACAGAGAATGTTGTCCTGTCTGATCACACTTGAATGATTAACACTGAGGGAGGAAGGTAAGACTCAAAGTCTCTTCTGGACCATAAAAACCGAACAACACAACAACAACAGTAAACATGGAGGAGATTCAGATTGTGCTACGTATGTGTATAAATGTGTATAAACGCTCTTCAGCACAGTCGATACTGAGCACTGCAAATCCCACAAACAGTGCAAAGTACTAAATGCACTACAGCCTAAACATATTTACAAACACAAGCCATCCATCTCAAAGGTGATCCTCCAATATTCCTTATAAAGGTATAAGTCCAATTCAATAGTGCAAACACTTCTAACACAAGACATAGTGTGTCTTCCATCTTTGTCACGGCCCAAGTACGAGGCTGTGACACTACTTTTTCTTTGTTTTAAGCAGAATGCATGAAGCTATGTTGTTCTCTGTGTTGTGAACGTAGATCATGGAGTCTGTGAGCACTATGTCAGCACCAGTCAACCAATCACAGTCCAACAACTCTTCACTGGCCTCGGATCCAGAGCTCGTGCTGCTCGGTGTTGCAATGGCCATTCTGGTTCTGGCCATAGTTTTTGGTAAGTCGCAAAACCTTTCATCATTTCAGTTAGTTAACAAATGTTATTATTGCAACTGATTTAGACAATATTCAAATTTTTCTTTTACTAACATTTCTCTTAATGTTTGTTTTCTTCTCTTAAGGTAACGTCCTGGTGATTACGGCCATCCTGCGGTTCCAGCGGCTTCAGACTGTCACCAACCTCTTCATTGCCTCTCTGGCTGTCGCTGACCTCATCATGGGCTTGGTTGTGGTGCCCTTTGGTTCCAGTTACATCCTGCTGGAGCGCTGGCACTTTGGAAACTTCATGTGTGAGTTTTGGACAGCGACGGACGTGCTGTGCGTGACAGCCAGTATCGAAACACTGTGTGTGATCGCTCTGGACCGCTACCTCGCCATCACCTTGCCACTACGTTACCCAATGCTGCTCACCAGGTATGACCAAGAAGTTGACATATTTTTGTGGTTGTGTTGCACAGAGTCAATATGCTTCTTACTAAATGTGTAATATTGGACTTCCTTGTCTCCTTCTGACAGGGGTCGGGCCTTGGCGGCGATCTTCGGGGTGTGGGTAGTGGCCTCCCTCATCTCCTTCCTGCCCATCCATCTGGAGTTGTGGGTGTCAGAGAAGACGGAAGCTTGGAAGTGCTTAGCCGACATGTACTGCTGTGACTTCAACACCAATGTGGCATATGCTGTGTCTTCCTCAATTGTGTCATTCTACCTGCCACTGGTTGTGATGATTTTCTTGTACGCCCGGGTGTTCCAGGAGGCCCAGAAACAGCTGGAGAAGATCAGGGGGAGGGAAAGGCACTTCTACAACTTGCATTACACCGCACATCTGGCTGATCCCGACAACAGTCCCGCAATGAATAAACTCAGGGTGGGAACTGAGGTGGTGGAACAAGCAAGAGAGGACAGCCTAAACATGCAGAAACCAGGAGGTGTGGACACTGGGAAAGAAGAAAAGGGAGGAAAGAATAGAGCACGGACAGAAAAAATGGAAACAAAGCACTCTGCCACAAAGCGTCTAAAGTTCTGTCTTAAGGAGCACAAAGCCGTAAAAACTCTTGGGATTATCATGGGAACATTCACTCTGTGTTGGCTACCCTTCTTCATCCTCAACATCCTCATGACCTTCCTCAACTTGGGCGACATTAAGCTGCTCTTCAGACTCCTCAACTGGCTTGGATACTCCAACTCAGCCTTCAACCCGCTCATCTACTGCCGAAGCCCGGACTTCCGATACGCCTTTCAGGAAATACTCTGTTTAAGGGGCAAGTGGGGAGGCAGGGGAGGGAGGAGAGGATGGGGATGGGGATGGAGCAGAGACAGAGATTGCTTCTCGAAGGCCCCGGATAGGAGGAATGGGGATTCAGACCTGAATGGTGCTGGAGGGCTGGACGTTCACCAGAGGTCAGGATGGGAGGGCAGTCTGGAGAGCTCTGTCAGAGACAGCCCGCTCACTCTGCCTCCTCTGACGTCTTCCTGCGAGCAGGTTTTAGAAGTCGCTCCAGGTTCTCTGACGAACCAACAGGCTAACGGCTCTGCTAACGGGAGCTGTAAGGAAAGCCTGGCTTCTATTGCTTGACCAAATAGCATTTTAGAATTCACATTGAGCACTAAACACCAAGTCAATGAAGCTGTGTTCGGAAATACCCTGTTGAGTTTGTTTGTGTCAATGTTACTGGGTTTTACTTGTGTTCATCTTTGCTGCTTCACTTTTCCTAATTATATTGTAGATCACAACTACAGAGGCAATCATTTCTATAAGGAGATTCTGCATATTCACATGCAGAGGGACAAGATTTGGAGGCAGGAAGCCTTCTGGTTTCTGTTTCTAGTTTGACCAACTACGTTTGAGTCGGCTTTGGTTGCCTGCAGGTAAACAGTCGGTGTGAAGAGCAACTAACAGAAACACTTCCGCTGTCACTTTTTTAATTTATCTGAATTCATATGCCGATATCTAATAGAGATTAGGCAAAATGTCCTAAAATACCTACAAAAGCTATCGCAGTTAGTGTTTTCTGTGGAGAAACATTTGATGAAAGAAACTAGTTGGACTGTTATCAGTGTACAATGAACAGAGGATGGACTCTTGGCCTGGATATCAGCTGTCTACACTGGCAGCCCAAAAATATTATGATGGGCTCTGAGATGGCAAAGGCAACTACTCAGGTAAACAACGCAGAAAAATGCTCAGACTTAAACTTTTAAGGCATCTTACATAAAGAAAGTGCATGTGAAACCAAACATTAGGAGCTTCACCAAACAGGTTTATCATTGGAAGATGTTTCTGTTGTTTTGTTCAAAGTTCAGAGTATCTTTATTGTCCCATTCAGGGAAATTGATTTGCAGCCAGGATCGTACAAACTGTAAAAACACAGAGACACACACACACACACACACACACACACACACACACACACACACACAAGACACAAAACACCTACATACTGGTGGACAACAGACAGAAAGATCAGGACATGTAGTTTACTGAGTGGTTCAGAGTCAAAGCACCAATAAATGGTTCATCCCGTCTTTATAGGAAATGGAGAACAGAAAGTCAGTGTTATAATGGACTTCATATGAAATGCTCCTGAAATACAGGACACATAAGTTGTTGCATGTATTATGGTAAATAAATAGAAAGCCTTTAATAACTGCTGCATAATAAAATAACAAAAATCCCGAATGAAAATACATTTTATGCTCTTGCATTCCACAATGTTCATTTATTGAAAACAGTCTTTGTCAGTTTGGATAACTGAGATTCATATGAAAACATGTTTATTCTGCACTTTCTTAAAGCCCCTGACAACCTGTCTTCAAAGTTTAATATAGACTAAAAAGGCAACAATCCTAATGAAACCATATATTGTTTACGACAGAGAGTCTCAATTTGTTCAGCCAAGGAAGGCCTACAAAAAAAAACATATTCTGGGGTTCCCCTTGGAATAATTTGACATATTTATATGAAAGAAAAACATAAGAGAAATTTCCTGGAAAAGTACTAGACATGTATTAAAAATAGTTTCACCATGTCAACACAGAAATCATGGTAATTTTTAGGAATCTGGAAAATTATTCCCCCTGGCAGTGTGGCACAGACTTTTTTTAAACTACTGATTTACTATGAGATAGAAACTCAGCTGATCTGCTTCAATAGGTGTCGATCGATTGATCCGATTAAACACACACACACACAGAGTACTAGTATAGCACATATAATGGAGTTTTCTTAGGATCACATGATTCACAGTAAGAACCTGATGGAGAAAAAAGGTTTCAGGGCCTTTAAGTTGAGTAAATATACATGTTCATGAATTAAAAAATCTATATAAATGTATAATGGCTCATACATATACTACCTGCGGCCAAGCTGCCACCTCGCTGAAGTCCAAACACACTGTTGCCATATCAAGCCAAATTCACAAAATTATTATTTTCCTCATAAAAGGCAGGAAGCTTAAATTCAGCCCAACATTTACAATGCTAATAACTTTCTCGGCCAACAACTGAAGTGCAAGCTGATCATCCAAACAGAACCTCCACAGAGCGGAGAAAAACTACTACATTGTGTTTGCCCTGTGGCTAAAAGTCTTATTTGAAAGAGAGGGTCACGTTCAATCTCACTTACAACTGTACAATAACCAACCTCTGACTATCAAAAAACGGTCCGCCTGTTTTTCATTCCTTCCTGATAAACCTCATGGCTGCACGGTCCAAAATCATTTACTGGTGTGTATCTATGTGTCAGATAAACATCTGAGAGCCAAACCTGTCTCTATCATAACTGTTCTTTCTCTCCCTGTATTCTGTGTATCTGTTGGGTCTATTTGTCTCTCTCTCTGTCTCCAAACCTCATCGTTATCTTTCGACTCATTAATCCTATCTGCTGTAGCTCTTTTCTAGTAACAACTTTATTATCTGTCAGACAGTGCTCCGGAGATAATTTGTTTGTAGTGGTATCTGTTTCCATAACATCATCAGATACACTCTCTGTAAAGACATAATAATCAGATGACACATACTTTTGGTTTACTTTTACATTTGGAACTGGAACTTGGTTGAAGGCTGAGGTATTTGGACATTTGGTATTAAATATTTGGTAATGAGAAGAACATCATACCCCAAAGACATTATAGCCCAAGACCAAACACATTTTGGAAACTAAGGGCTAACTCAATAGAGAGGACACCTCCACCAAGGCCTGACAGATGCCATAGATTCAATTAAGCTGCATTCAATTGCACCTACTCATACTTATCAGTCCCCTAAATATGTCTGATTCTTTTCTTCACGATCCATAAATTATTTTTGGTATAGGAAATTGGTGAACCCGTCAAAAAAAAATGTCGGCCTATGTCACATCCTACCACCAAGTTTCGTAGGAATCCGTTCCGACGTTTTTACGTGATCTTGCTTAAAAACAAACAAACAAACAGGGATGAAAATGTGTCCTTTCCAGCTCTGCCTCTACATGTACAGATAATTATTAAATCTGTGAAAAAAAAGGGGATGAGGATCAATTATTGCTGATTGTGTGCTGTAAATAAGATTTGCATGTGTCTGTCTGTGTGTTTTGTGCACAAAAACAAGTGATTTGTGTGATTGTTGACTGTACCTTTTAAAACTTGAAAACATGCCATTGGATATTTGTAGTTTACTGTAACGTAAAAGATATTAGAATCATCAAATAACCTGAAAAATTAAATTAGATTTTGGATTGTAGAATAGCAGAATATGTGAGTTTTAAATGCTTTCCGACGATTGTCTGAATTTACTGGCACTGTCCTGTGTAAAAAACCTAACATACCTGGTTCCACAGGAAGAACAAGGGTTGAACTAAGAGTTGTTTTACTTTGCTCTTCGTATTATGTCTGTTAATATATGTCACATCAGATTAGACTTTAAGCAGCACTGAAACACGTACAATTTGTCATTGTTTATTTGACAGGGATTTGTGGGTCTATCTCGGGACATTTAGACAGATCTTAAACAAGCTTTGTTGAGACTGAACGTTTCGGAAGCAAAGGAAAGGATTCCAGTTTCTACCTCCAACAGAGTCACATGAATGTCATCTCACCTTTGTACATATTTATTCATAAGCTGTTGAACATGTTTTAAATAAAAAAATAAAAGTTGGCAAATCTATTGTGTTGCTTTGTGTGTGTGTGCGTTTTACTCATCTTGTGGGGACCTTAACAAAAAGCAAGTTCCCATAATGTAGATCATAATGTCTCATGTGATCACAAGAGATGAGAAAACGATATAAACGTAAAGAAGAACGTTTTCATAACAAATTAGCCTCCTATCTTAGAAAACGATTCATAGCTGACTTTCTATAACAAATGATTCAAGGAACTGTGTTGTTATTTGGCCAAACAAACATGCTCATTGTCTAGACATCATTGATGTGTAATAAGCCACATACTTTGAGACTTGTTACATATTAACATTATACAATTACTTTGGTTAGAAATTACCAGTAGATCCAATTATTAACCAACCTGGCTTGAATTAGAACATTCTAAATATTAAGTGTGTAAGATTGAGTGGCATCTAGCAGTGAAGTTGCATAACTGAACATAACTCTGAGCTAAATAACCCTTCCACGTGTGTACGAGATGCTACGGTGGTCGCCAAGTAACGTAATAGTACAGAAGGCTTTCTCTAGAGCCAATCTTTGGTTTGTTCTGGGTTACAGTAGAAACATGGTAGGATAACATGGTGGACTCCTTGGAAGAGGACCTGCTCCCACTGTGGATACGAAGAGGTCATTTTAAGACAACTAAATAACAATTGTTTAATGAGAACTTAATATAATATGTTTCATTGCTGATGGATTCCCATACATCCTGCACACTGGAGATTTAAATTGAGTAGAGGCTGTAAGGTTAGGTAAAGGTAAGACTAAAGGTTAGACAAGTAGCATATGGTAATGGTTAAAATTAAGTCTCTAGGAAATGAATGTAAGTCTGTCTAATGTCCTCTGAAGTGGGGGAGATATCCCCGTGTATGTGTATGTGTATGTGTGTGTGTGTGTGTGTGTGTGTGTGTTCCTGTACTTATATCTTTGTGAGGTCCAGCATAAACCCTACAGAGTGAGGACATTTTTGGAAAGTGAGGACATTTTGCCCGGTCCTCACTTTTTCATTGGGCTGTTTGAGGGTTAAGACTTGGTTTTAGGGTTAGGGTTAGAATTAGGTTTAGTTTGGGTTAGTGTTAGGCATTTTGTTGGATAAGGGGCTAGGGAATGTATTATGTCAATGATTCTATGAAATAGAAGTTCAAACGTGTGTGTGTGTGTGTGTGTGAGAGAGAGAGAGAGAGAGAGAGAGAGAGAGAGAGAAAGAGGCATGACGTACAGCGACAGGTGCAGGCAGTCACAGGAGCTACAATATCAGCTGTTGCAGAGGAAATACAATCAGTTGTACATACTGCCTAATACACACACACAGCATCACATGAAAACACATTGTGTGCATGTGTGTGTGTGTGTGAGTGTATGTCTGTGAAGTGTGACCTGTTTCCATGGAACAACTTGCCAGTGTTTAAATTAACATACATGCCCTCATGGTATGTGTCCTGTATATTGTAGTGTAATTTTGGTGTCCGTAGTATATTGTTCATATTGTTGTTCATATCATTTTGTTAAATGTGTGTTTTCTTTAAAGGTTTGTCTCTGTTTTACTGACCTCTGTTGGTTGAGCGTTTTTTATTCTGTTTTGTAGTCTTGTTAAATTGAATTTCTGCAGAAAATTACGCATCGCGTTAGTTCATGCAGGACACGGAGTCATGTGCTCAACTGTCATAAAACAAATACGTTTTCTGCGAAATAATGAAGCAACTGTGCTTTTATTGTTCTTCGTCCTAAATCTCAAAACCATCTCGAAACCATGGAAATTCACTACCAGTTCTGACTCTTCTATAACCCGAAATCTCCAATGGATTCCTCGAGCGAAGTAAGATGTACCCTTGTTCCCGACTGACAAAGGAAAGTTCCATGTCAGGATCTTGGTTTATGTCTCGCCTCCACCTACTCTGCAAATGATGCAGACTTACGTCCCAGTGGTACACCTCGCATTCCCTTCTCAATGCTGCCGCCCTGGTCTATGAATCCCCCGTGAAAGCCATGGGTCGTTGGTCTTCAGCAGCCTTTAAGCATTGAGTTCGCCCAGGCTTAGACGACATCATCTCAGCGCAAAAGACCTTGAGTGCTAATGCCCTAACAGCAAATCTTTCAGTCATATTAATGCTGCATTTGGATGGCTGGGTATGTTGATCTGCTTAGTAAATAACTTGAGGTCTGCCACACACAGCAATATGCTTGCTGCTACACCAAGATATTTCACATAACAGTAGTATGTCCTCTCGCAGGATGCGTACCTACATTCTTTAGTCTTTGGTCTGTAGCATGCTTGCTGCTAAGCATAAATATTTTACATAACAGTAGTATGTCATATCACAGAATGCATGCCCACATCCCTTAGTCAATCATTTTAGAGGTCTGCAGCCTGCTTGTTGCTAATCACTGATCCCTGCTTAGCTTCACTCCCACTCACGCCCTGGTGCCGGCAACTTGCCTCCACCACCCCAGCCTCCACCTTTTAGCACTGAGTCCAAATATGTTGTCTTCAGTGGTATTCATCTTGAACTAATTTATCTTGCCAGTTACGCCCACTGGGGGTTTTTGCATTTGGTCCCTGTTTTACGTTAGCAAGCTGCTTGGCTAATACAGAGAACATCTAAAGAGTGGAGCCATCTGTGCCAAGCATAACTGTATTCCCATTTGTGCAATAAATGGTTAAATCACGACAAGTTGTTCATGACAAACGCAAAACAACTCAAATGTCTTGACCTTGATGAGGATCATGTGAAAATATTTCCCCTCAGTCGCCTGATTAAATCAAATAGTTTGTTATTAATACTGAGCATTTAATTCAAGGGATCATTTCCTCTGAATTAGATTCAAATGATAATGAAGCATTTAATTAAATGTCAGTAGAAATGTTTCTTTTTGTGGTTTTAGATTTATACGGCAGATTTAAGCAAATGGATATGAAGCAGATATTATCATTCCCTCCCATTAGTCTATTTAAGGTCAAGATGTTTTTGCATTGTGATACCAATTTAAAAAAGACAGATTGAACTGGGTATGTTTGAAATGTTTCCTGTCACCTTCCTTTTCCACATGTGAGTATCTGCTCTCACGTCCCTGTGACGTGTCTGTGCTTTATCTTGTTATGAGGTGTTAACTGTCATTATATAGCCGAAAACAGGCAGGCACATGTATCCTGTGTGATCAAGCACTCACATACACACAATGTACACGCACACGCACACACATTGGGTGAAAAGGAAAGGCCATGTCATGATCTTGGTTTATGTCTCGCCTTCGCCTACTCTGCAAGTGATGCAGACTTCCGTCCCAGCGGTACACCTCGCACTCCGTTCACATCAGTGCTGCTACCACCGCTGCCGCCCTGCTCTGTGAATCCCCCGTGAAAGCCATGGGTCGTTGGTCTTCAGCAGCCTTCAAGCATTGAGTTCACCCAGGCTTAGACGACATCATCTCAGCTTAAAAGACCTTGAGTGCCAATGCCCTAACAGCAAATCTTTCAGTCATATAAATGCATTTGGATGGCTGGGTGCATTGATCTGCTGAGTAAATAACTTGAGGTCTGCAGCATGCTTGCTGCCACACACGGATATTTCACATAACTGTAGTACAACCTCTCACCTTTAGTAATAATTTTAGATGTCTGCAGCATGCTTGCTGCTATAAATACTTCACATAACGGTAGCATGACCTCTCGCAAAATGCATGCCTGCATTCTTTAGTCAATCATTTTAGAGGTCTGCAACATGCTTGCTGCTACACATAAATATTTCACATAACAGTAGTATGTCCTCTCACAGAATGCATGGCCACATTCTTTAGTCTCTACCTTTAGAGGTCTGCAGCCTGCTTGCTGCTACTCACTTATCCCTGCTTAGCTCCACTGCCACTCATGCCCTGGTGCCGGCAACTTGCCTCCACCACCCCAGCCTCCACCTTTTAGCACTGAGTCCAAATATGGTTGTAGTAAATAGTATTCATCTTGAACAAATTTATCTTGCCAGCTACGCCCACCAGGGTTTTTTGCATCTGTTCCCTGTTTTATCTTAGCGTGCTGCTTGGTTAATTCAGAGAACATCTAAAGAGTGGAGCCATTCTCCCCAAGCACAACTGTATTCCCATTTGTGCAATAAATGGTTAAATCAAGACTGAAATATTAACAAAAAGCTGAATAATTCACATGGCTGGACCCTGATGATGATCATGTGAAAATATTTATTTTTATATTTATTTAATATATATCATTTGTGATCAACCACTCACAAACACACAATGTACACACACCCACACACACATGTTTACAGGCATTTTAGTTTAATCCCTGTAGATCAAAACAGAGACCCTCTGGGTTGGGCCTAAGGCTTTTGTACACATGGCTATGCCCTCTAGATAAACACACAGACACACACACACACACAAACACATATACACACACAATATATCTGTTTCTTACTCATCTGCATATATACCTGTAAAATTCAGACACACTCTTATAGTCACAAAGTGTGTGCACATGCACTCACAGATGCTACCTCATGCATTATAGCATTAATACACACTCCAGACAATATACGTATGTACATGCACGAATAAACAATGTGAATCTGAATGTGTGTGTGTGCATGTGTGTTGCAGAGAGAGATTTGCCAAGTGTATCTTATGATCACAGAGAGTTTATAGATGGAGCTTGTGTTGCTGCCTGAACTGAAGCTGACCCAATACCTCCAGCCAAAAATCAAGAACGACGGTGAGTACAGACAGATCTTCTGTCTTTCTCGCTCTGGGTGTGTGTGTGTGTGTGTGTGTGTGTGTGGGTCATTGTGTGTGTGTGTGTGTGTGTGTGTGTGTCTATTGCTCTCACACATGTAAAAAACATCAGATTTCTCTGAAAGTGTTGTGGGGTTTTACGACACTAAAACCCAGCGACCCTTCTACTTGAATGTAAACAACCCACAGCAAATGTCTAAATACAGTATTAATTTTCCTTCAATGGAATGATCGGCTTTGTTCTCTTCAGTCACAAAGATGAGTTGTAAATAGACGGTAACAGACACGTCAAACAGAACTTTAAGCTTATGAGACAATTAAACACACTTTCATAGACACTATAAGTATTAAGGCATGAACATTTTTAAGGTCACTTTCCTTCCGTGTTCGCCTTCTTTAAGAATGTATGCATGGGTGGGGTGGCCGCATGCATCTGTTGCATTTGTGCATGCATGTGTATGTGTGGCCCAGGTGACTGCTCTTCTACAATGTGCCGCTGTTTGCCCAGAGACATTACATAACATTTGTCTGTCCGTGGGAGCTTGGTTGGGGGCATCTGAGAGTCACTTGATGTAAGTGTCCTTCCTGAACTGAAGCAATAAACTGGGGTGGTGAAAAAAGAGATACACAAATAGGAAGAAACACACACACACGCACATGCACACACATGGCACGCACAAAGTACCTTACGGATGCAAGCAAGTACATGTTGCCCATGCAACAGATGAGTTTTATATATTACATTGTAAGAGTATAAACACAATAATCACTGCCACTAGATGTCACATTTGAGCACAAACTTGACTCCCCAATCCATTCTTATTCTAAAAGCAGTCCCCAATCATAAAAAGGAAATTTGTCTGAAGTTACGCTGTGTACACCAGAAACAAATCAATAATATAAAATCCAACAATTGACCCATGTTAGCATAGCCATGAGAAGCTCCACTTCAATGCTGGCAGCCAACTAGCGAAGGCAACATTTTCCAAATAAACTCATAATATTGGTAACAGCCAGTTAACTGCCCTCATCTTGCCAGCTCTAGTCACTAAAGACAACAGACATGTAACATTGAAGTTACTTCTGCATGTGATTGAAGTTACTTCTGAGTTCAAGTGTCAAGTTGTTCTTGAGTATTGAAGCTAAATGGGTTTAGCCTGCAAAATTCTTGGTCTGCTGGTTTGTGTGAACAGGATGACCTGGGACAGATTCAAAATCCTCACGTGATTGTTGTTTCCGCCCGCTCCTGCCACCACTTGTGAAATCAGGTCTATTAAAAAGCTTCTGTGAGAGACCTGTGACTCTGAGATTGAAGGACACGTTGGTTCAATGACATGACGCAGCCCACATGTGACAATCTGTCCCTTGTTATAGCTGCTGCAGTCAGTCCTGACCGAAACTGCAAGTGGTGTCCTGGGAAAAACAATACTGGCAGCTATTCAAACCGTGCTGAAAGGGGAAAAACAGCTTTCACAAACTGAAAGTGATCACCAGGTTTTTACATCCATCAACAGTCTTAGGTTATAATTTGCCTTTTCGACTTTAAACTACTCTTTAGTCCATGAGAACTTGAGGTTGCACCTAAATGACCACACACACACACACATTTGTTATGGGAACGAGCACAACACCGTCCAGCCACAACATGACTCAACTTTAGCTTTGGTCTATAAATAAGGCATCGCTATCTCGCTCACACGTCATTCTGTGTTCACACACACTGAGCCAGCGAGAAAAGGCAAGTGAGACTGTTGGTCCGAGATCACGGCCCTGATCACTTCTGCTGCGGTATCTGTTGAAATGAAAGCACATCATTTCTTTATTTGTGTTATTTTGTAGTTTTCAAGGTTCACCACACATAGATGAGTTGTGACAAGAAAGCTATAGTCAAAGAGTTTTACACAAACGAGATCTAAACTGTAATTTCATCAGATTTGAGTTGCCCGTGGAGCCAGGCTGTTTCTCCCTGCTTGCTGTCTTTATGTTAAGCTAAGCTAGCTGTTTTCCTGGCTGTAGCTGCAAGCAATCCTGTGAGCCTGGGCAACTCTGGAGAGACTAGTGTAACTTCAGCTTCTTTTTCTTCTTCTTTCGTTTGATGCTGTCTCAACTTTCTGCAACTGCCAACTATCCAAAAAGTGTTTTCATACCGTTAACGAACTGAGGCATGGTTAGTTGGATCCAGATTTTGGTCTCGACTGTGGTCTGAGGCACTTTTCACACTTGTTAATTTGATTTGAACTCAACCGAAAACCCCGAAAAAATCCCAAACCAAACAAGGCAGCGTCCTAACAACAAAAAGTTGAAGACAATTTCCCAAATTGTCTTCAAATCCCTCAGGAATGCAGAGAAACCAACATGCATAACTGTTCAAGATGGAGAGGGGAAGACGCTAAACATGGATGACAGTTAAGGTGAGGCATGTCAAGTGATACCTTTGCTGAGCTGCACCATATTCTAAACAGTATAGCGGTGCTTCTTTAGGCGGTGCGAGGCATGTTTAATACAGCAGCTGCCATACAAACACAGACTGAACCTTTACAGATGATCACGGCCGAAGACGAGATGTAATGCTAACAAGTCTTGGTGCGACACGAATCCTAACATCAACCTCCCCACTAAGAGCAGTCGCTCTCAGGTTGTGGAGGGTGTTGGGGGCCTTGGTCGGAGCTATAATTTAAACAGTCCTCAGCTCAGGGTCATTTACTGTCTGTATAGATTTACATGACAGATCCATATAGTACTGAGGAGAGCAGGTGATCCCATCCAGCTTTTCCAGCTCAGAGAAGAATTTAAACAAAACCATTTGATTTATATTTTATTTCATAAATCATATTTCTTGCATATTATGTTCAGTTTACAGGTCACACATACACATATTTTTTCTTTCGTGGAAAAGTTTAAGATAATAACTTGTGCACTTGTCTGCTGAAGTTATTACAAGTTTAAAAAAGGGTTGGAGCCATTTGCATTTTCACAATGTCAATGTTGGGACCATCCCACGGTGAATCATTTTACAAACAGAATGTGTTTTAAGATGCTAATGTACTAATTAAATTGTGTTTTACAGCAGTCACCTCTGGACCTTCAGGAAAATATTCCTAGCATCAGAATAAAGAGCAGAAGGTAAGAATATTTAGTTGTTTAATAGATATCGTGAGTGTTTAGACATTGTAAATGTTTATGCCATGATTATTGTGCAAACGCTCATATATACATATTTGAAACGCAGCCGAAACGCAGTTTAAGAAGCATGTGTTTGTGTGTGTGTTTAATCATTTGTTGTTAAGGGGAAGTTAGTGTGTCGTAGCTTCTGACATGTTTTTAGCTCACCACTTGTGATGCTGCCAACACTGCAACATATGGTGTCGCACCAGCTGACTGGGCGGCCTTGGCAACAGGTTGAATGTGTGAATGTGTGAGTCCATATATGTTTATCCATGTGCATATGCACATCCGCATGCATGTGAAACCCTTCGTGTAGCCTGTGACAATGAATATGTCTCTGCAACCCATCCTGCCTGTGTATGTATGTGCATTTGTGTCCATGGTACGGTTCCAGGGAAGCACAGGAAGTTAAATAGCCTTGATTGTCCGTCCCGCTGTCTGTCTGTATTCCATTTGGCGAGCGCTGTTGGCCGTGTGTGTCATCCACCGTCCAACTGAGATCTGACCTGAACCCAACGGTTAACGTCATACAGAGTTTAAATGCAATTTCTGCAAATGTTTAATCATGCTGTGAGTTTGGAGCCATTTTCCTCCACTTATTTTACATTAAATTTTCCCTTAATTTCTCTCAATATGAAGTTAATGATGCAGATGCACCTAATGTACTGTTACCAGTGGTTTACTGGCACCCATAATCACTGAAGATATAACTCCAATTTTTTTTCCACTGAGGAAATAAAGACAAAATCACTTCATCTGTTGCTTTTGCTAAACAATATGATTTTCTTACCAGACTGGTTTATACATCTCATAAGGGGCTTATCACTCTTAAGAAGCTGCTCTACAATCATTGTGTGTTAACCTCAGATTACATTACATCAAACCCGATTGGGTATAATTATTTTAGGATTAGCTCGTATTTAGACACCTGCAGACTGAGCACCACGGCAACCAGGAGAGTGGAGACTGAGCCACTCGATTTCACGCTGGCTGTCTGGCGTTTCATTGTGACTTTTATTGTCCAATCATGCCAGGACACATTAGGACGCAGCTCCGACAGCATAATCCAATTTGACTCACACTGCCACAGAATAAACCAGACAAGACATGGAGGTGTAGGCTGATCACATTTTTGTGTCGCCGGGAGGCAATCCAGCTGTGACGCACACGACGGCGATGTGCACATACATGGGGAGAGAAATAATGCAGATCCATGTGTCAGGAGGACATGCACACTGTCACTCCATGTCTGCATACCTGACATGTGAATCAGATCTCAGCAAAAGTGCTTTTGAAACTTCCTGGACATGACGTTCATCTGTAGACGTTTTGTACCAGGCTACCAATTGCTAAAATACCTGTTTAATCCTTCTCTTGTCAAACAGGAGACTCTGCTGGTTTATTTCATTATGTTGCTAATTGCCCTTTACGCTCTGCCAGAGTGTGCTGGATTTTTCCACAGCCAAATGGCGTTGCTTATTCCATCAGACACTTGTGGAGACAAAGAACAAATGAACAAAGTTAGTAGAAAGGCAGTTTTAAAAGGTTATTGTCATACTTAAGTTAACACAAGGTCAACAGTACAATGACAAGTGTTGGACAATACAGGTCAGCTCAGCAGTAAGGGCAATGCTATAAAATATTACAGAAGAGAAAGAGAGAAGAAACCAAAATATATATATTTTCATTTCTTGAGAGCAAAAATACTGATTTAAAAACTGTTTTGTGCATATATATGCGGAGTGTTGAATTTAATGCTTGGTGGCAAAAACTTTTTTTAAATCAGTATTTTTGTTCTCAAGAAAGGAAAATACAAGATGACAATTTGCAATTTGGCCTGACTTTGAATTTCTCATATAATTATAAAAACATACATAAACAAATGTTGTTATAAATGACATATACATATTTATAGATGCCCTGATTGTTGTCTCCCCTTTTGATCTACTTTTGTGCCTTTTCATTTGATAACCACCATGCGGACCAAAATGTATGGAGCGTTTCAAGATATCTAGATATTCCATTTATATTCCATTAAATATGACGTAATGCACAACCGCTCTCTTTTTCTTCTCGCTGGTTTCGCCTGTAGCTCTGCTGATCATGAGCCTAACTGCAGTAAAAATAAATTGAGCAACCACAAAAACAAATAACCAAAGCAAAAATGTTTATTTATAACTGTGAGTCGCTAAACTACGATGATATTTGTAATCTCCATACCATATTTATATCTCTGACACAGATGCTGGATCATCATTTCATCCTCTTTTCCTCAAGGTTCATCACCAATTAACATTTTATGTGACAAACTAAAAGAACGCCAACAGCCTCAAGCCCAGACAATTAGTCACAGTCCTGATAGTCATGATCATAATTATAATTATTAAATGTCCATTTTTCTTAGACTATGCTATAATGCCTCAAGCGGAGGCTTTGGTGTGTTACACAGAAACCTTTTAACTGACATGTCACTGGATTAAAAGTTAGCAGATCTCCAAAGTTAGATGATTCAAAATTATCCTGATAAGACCATCAATGTCTAAATCAATGGCAACTCATCCAGTAGTTGAAGAAACATTTCACTCAAAATGACAAATTTGACTTTCATGGTCATAGAGGAAAATTCAAGGGATTCAAAGTCAAAATCAGTAGGGGACCTGGGAACCATGAAGGCACATGGTTTTGTAGAGATAGGTTTATTAGAGATTAGTTGTTGTTGCTGGAAGAAAAGTAAAGAGATCACCAAAAGTAGAGGGGTTATTTTTTATATACATACATACACAGTATTTAAAAAAAAATTCCTGTTAGTATTTCTCTGTTGAGTTCACGCCTCAAAATACCCCAACTGTCCCAAAGCAGAAGACAGAGCGGAGAGGTTATGAAAGTAGGTTTGTCTTGGACATCATAGACACTTTTGAGGGTACATGCACAGAGTCGTGATGTATTGAGTGTAGAGGTTTACATAAACAGAGATTATAGTTGTCTCTATTGAGCAATTGGAGCATATACAATAGGTGGTCTGTGAATCTGAAGAGGAGTAAGCCAACGCACAAATCTCCATTACTGAGCTTTACCATAACATGTCAGGTCTGTGTGGGCTCCGCTTTACACACACACACACACACACACACACACACACACACACACACACACACGCATTGATTGCACAGCTATCCTTGTTAGGCATTGACTTCCACTCATTGTGGAGAGTCACGAATGAGAATGAGTAAATTTGAACTCAATTTATTGTGAACAGAGGTAGATAGAGCATCATGCAGGAAGTAGAGCATCGTGGAAGCTGTCCCGTGGAATAGGTGTGCATTGGTTATTGTGGGCTCTACAATCACGCTATGGGTGTGACCCCCATGAGGACACATACACACTCTGTAAAGGAGACTGGAGCATGAGGCTGGGACGTCTGATGAAGGGCTTATGATTGGACAGTTGAAGGGAGATGACCTGGTATGCAGGGTTGAGGTGGTGCGTGGGTGAAATTGGGTCACTCACTGGCCGCGGTACTGAACAGACAGTAGGGAGAAAGAATATTTTCAACCTTGACAGCCTACAAGTGATTGGCTCAAGGCCAGCATGTCTGGCTTTGATTGGATGACAAGAGAGAATGAGCTAGGTAGAGCCCAAAGATAGCACGAAGTGTGCATGTGACTTAGTAGGCAAGAAGACAGTCTTCCAGACCGAACTTACGCTTCACTTCATTTCGACCTACTTGAACATTTTTTAAACCCATCAGCATAATTGTGGACTCCAGAGGGTGAACAATAACCATTCCTTAACTAGCCTCATCTAGGACCTCAGAAATTATGTCTTGCCTCATTTGGTGGGGCATGTGGACCCCATGAGGACGACTGATCCCAACAGTGTCAGTGTTTATACCAGAAAAGGTCCCAAAGAGGTAACAAATATGCATGCACACACAAACACACACGCTCAGACAATAAGCGAGAGCAAGACAGACTCTGGAATGATAAGACATATAAGCTACCAGGACTGCAGCACTAATGCCCAAAATTAGTAAGAGGAGGTCAACTCGAGTGCGAAAATTTCCCATCATGTCTCCCTCTCTTTCACTCTCTCGCTCTTATAGTCAAAACAATCCTTTGAACTCACTCACTAAGGTAATTTAAGTCAGGTTTAATTAAGGTTGCGTTGATGTATTAGCAGTGAACTTCTCCAAACTGGACATCTGTTATGGTCTCATGACTCAGAACTACTGTCTTTGTGGTAACACACTAACAGTCTGGTAAAGTATCAGTGACATGACGTTTCATTAAAGCACCTACAGAAACAAAGCAGCAACTCCTCCAGCTCTTCTACATCAGGCTGCAGCCTAAATTCAATGTGGATTCAAGTTAATGTATCTTACAGCACAGATAACAACTCAGCTGCGTAGATCCTTGACAGAAACATCTTTTAGTTTAGCACTGAATGGTTTCGAATCATCTTTATCAGACGAGAACATATTTTTGGATACTCACATTCTTACTCACAGAGTTGTAGCAGCTTGGTAGAAATATGAAAGGGGCGTGTCCTCAAACAGCTCAGGTTCTTGGTGAAGTCGTCAGTCCAAGTTGAATATAACTATATTCAGACATGAAAAACACAATTTTACAAACACTCTCCAGGATTCGCGTTTCAAAAATGAAGAACACAGCAGGAGATTGTGTGGGACAGACGCGTTTACATCAGGAAAATGTCTGGAATGTTCAAGTGAGAGGTGGCGCCTGAGTAGAGCATGCAGGAGGCAACAACATTGTGGCTCCCCAAAGGTGAAGCCAAATCATCTTGATTGCCCCCTGGTGGCTGTCTGCAGCAAATCCATTTTTGGCCACAGTGCTGTGCTGTTCACACTGGCACCAGAATTCTATTAAGGCCAATACATTTAACTAAGTAATGTCTACATAGATTAAAAGAAGACTATTACTCACTATTTATGCACATACAGGCATCACAGAAGGATTTATATATCAGTTGTCAGTTTTTCTGTTTTCTGTAATCTGCATATATTTTAAATACTGAATCAAGGGTCCTAGTATAGCAAGAGATAGCACTACTTTTGTTAAATGGGTTGCACGGGGATGACAGATTTATAAAAAAGAGGGAACATATTTGGGGAAGGGCAAAACAAAGTGTCCTGGCTTCATAGAGCATCTTAGGCTGAATAACGTTTACATCCTCAGGGTCAACTTGACCTAATTCTCCACTCGGCCTTCATCCTGTCCCCTGTCTCCATCTCTTTGCTTCATCAGGGAACTGAGGCACCATGAAAAATCAGTGAGGGTTTCAGTCGGCACTGTAGGAGGAGGTAATAGTAAAGCAATGAATGGACAATCAACTGTGTGCTGTCCGTCAGCCTCCTTCACACACAGCTGGATGTGAATGCATTTAAAGCACCAGGCAGCCCAATCTCTCCAGTCTTTCATCAAATACATTCTGTGGTTACACTGGACTGGAATTGGGAGGGGGGGCATAGCACTTGACAGATAACAGTAAATCAATGGACCCACTCGCAGCCCCATCTTCAACACAGATGGGGCAGTGGAACATCTTCAAAAGGACGGATAATGTGAATTGGAGCATCGGAGATAATACGGCAGATGTGCGGCTGCAGAGTTTGGGCCGGCGATAGAAACGAACAGCTAAGAGTAAATCAATGACAAGCCTGTTAACCTCGATGTCGGCTACACTGTTGCCTTGATGAAAGAGAAAGAAGAAATAGAAGACACTGACGAAGAGGATGAATGGGAGAATAAAGGGTGGGGGTAGTGAAAGAAGCAGCACAGACCGAGATTAGAGAGAAACGTCGGATAAAGAAGAGTTGACTTCAAAGGGCTATGAGAAGAAATGACTGCTGGTCAATGTCTGGAAAAGTCTGCCACTTTTGTTTATTGAATATTTACCAGCGTGAAAATGATGCTTCGTGTCTGGTTGTTTGCCCGCAGAGGAAACAGAGAGCTGAGAGAATATTGCTACAGTGAACAATTTTCAATGTTCTGCTCTCTTACACGGCATCTCTCTCTTTTGACGTCCTTCGCAGCTTCTATTATATCATCCATGTTTTCTTTTTTATTATTTAAGGACATATAGGTGGGGTCATTGGATACTCGACATGGGACATGATGGCCAATGGACATGTGCTGAAAGGACCATGGGCATTAATGTAACTACACTTAAGTTGTAGAGTAGGTCAATATATTTCATTGACAGAGCTTCAGTTGGAAAAACCACTGAGAGTTTTTAAGTTAATGTTTTGAGAATGTGGACAGCACTGTTAAGCCTCCACACACACACACACACACACACACACACACACACACACACACACACACACACACACACACACACACACACACACACACACACACACACACACACACACACAAAACCTAATTCTAACCCCAACACTAAATTCACGTCTTAACCCTTAAACATCCTTTTGAGAAAGTGAGGACCAGACAAAATGTCTACACTCAAGATACAAGTACACACCACAGATACCTTTATTCTGCAATTAAAACTCTCCAGCACCATCTACTGGAACAATCCAAGCAGAAGACAGTACATTTATTCTTTTGTGTTACTGTGAATATCAGTCACATGACAGACTGACCTTGCTCAAAGCTGCCTCCTGTGAAGACACTTTTTATTGATTCTTGGCAGGAAAACGTGTGAGCACAAATACTATCTGAACAAAGTAAACACTGGACAAAGTGTTTTTTATGTCTGCTGAGACAATGGAGACATGCACATATACATATACTGTATATTTCCAATCAGTCTATTACCACAGCCTACTTCTGTCACATAAATTTCCAAACTGTAAAAGTAATATCAAGGTGTAGTACAAGGTCTTCAGGTTTCATTAATTTGATTTAGACAGACTTTTACTGCAACGGCCATCAAACTTACACATTTTTTTTTGATACCTCTAAACTGAAGTCACTAGAGGTCACTATAGCTCTCACAAAAGAACTTGTCACACAGTGTTTTTATTTAATAGCCTATTCTTGCCTTGAACAGTCTGGGTTAGTGTCATTTGACTGCTTACTGTGGCCTCTAACAATGCTACAGAGAACAGACGAATTCTCTGAGTTTAACTGTGGCATTTGCTTTTAATCCCTTGACAATGTAGGTTTGAGATTCTATCTGAAAACCTCATTATTTTCTAAATAATCTCAATCCTTGGTGCCTACATTTCTGACTAAAACAACACGCGGTGGGACCTCCTGGTCACATCATTCTGACATGGGGCTATTCTTTGACTCCTGAATATGACTTTTCAAGTGGAAAACAGGACAGAAGATTCTACTGGATCTCCAGCTGTGACCTTGATCACAGAGTGTGTAGCAACATGTCCAAACATGTGTTACATCATATAAAAATGTCGGCATTCTGTTTCCAGCAAAGGGAAATAATTGTAATTCCAGACAGCTTAGTTGTAAATGTACCCTTGCTATCCCGTTGCTATTGTGTGTGCGCACAGATACATGTGAGTGACTGTGTGTGTGTGTGTGTGTGTGTGTGTTTGCCAGTGGGTCAAATTACACTCAAGTCTGTTCAGGACAGTCCTAAAGATAGGGACCAGGCAGGAGTGGGCTCATCTGGTGTAACATTGCAGCATTCGCACTGCAGAGATAAAGAGGCCGAAGAGAAGACAAGTTGAAAACCTAATGAACAACTATTAAGGAGACTAGAAGTAAAAAGAATAGTATAGAACAATAACATTATTTCAGTGTGTCGTTAAATAATTTAAAAAAAACATAGTAAAATGAATAAAGAGCTATTTATTATATTTTGTCTATTCAAGAGAGACTAGAATACAATAGAATAAAAGTACATTTACCTCAATGCTGTAAAATATACTTGTTACCTTTCATAAACCTTATTGGCTTTTTGTTTGCAAACAAAACTGTCTAATCGCTGAAACCTTATGTAAAACAATAGAATAGAATAAAATAACAAATGCAAATTGTCATTGTGTGCTGCAAAATGTACTTGTTATCTTTAATAAACAGTAGAACATAGAATAGGCAGCTTTCAACCTCTAGAATATGCTCTTTATACTGTTCAACGTGTCCTATCTTTGTAGGCTGTGTTAAAACATGAAAAATACTCAATAGATTGATTGATTGATAGAAACTGTGCAGAAGTGAAGATGGAATAGAGCATAATGGAAGTGGGCAGTCTTCTTAGTGTGGGTCTTCTTGAACATCGAGGAACACCAGGTTCATTGAACGTGTCCCTCATCAGAACAAACACAAAACTGTCACCAGAGTGAAGTCAACATGTGGAGCCCCACAGAAGAAGAGCATCCTTCTTTTAAATACTGTGCACTTCTCCATTGTTCTGTGTCTCTTTTCTCTGCCTCATTCCTCCCTCGGTCACCTTGCCCCTCTCTCTCTCTCTCCTCCCCCCCTCCCTTCTCTCTCTTTCTCTCTCTCTCTCCGCCTACCTCACAGAGGAAGAAGATGATGCCCGCTGCAACCCGAAGGAGAGGAGGAAGAGGGTAGGGAGGAAGGAAGCGAGGGGAGGGAACGAGGAGAAAGGAAAAGGGAGGGAAGAGAGGGAGGGAAGAGAGGGGGGAAAGGAAAGAGAGAGAGAGAGAGAAAGAGAGAGAGAGAGACAGAGGGGAGGGGGGCTCGCTGGATGTAGCTCTAGCTGTGGGCCGGGGGGTGAGCTACCTAGCCCGGGCTGCTCCGCCGAAACATCCATGGGTGGCTGTGTCGGGAGCCACCACGACTCCTCGGGCAGCTTGAACGAGAACTCGGACGGCACCGGAGGTAACTTACGGGGCTTATCTGCGTCTTTTTTGGGGTGGGAGAGGGGAGTGGAGGGTTCGCTTCCTCTAGGCTTGTCTGCATGTTGTCCTGCCTGGCTGCTGCTGCTGTGGTGGAGGAGGGGGGGGTCTCCCTTCCCTTCCCTTCCCTTCCCCTCAATCCGAGCCAGACAGAGCCGGAGACAGAGCCCGCAGAGCCCGCAGCCCTCCCCGGGCACCGTCCCCCTCCGCGAGCAGCAGGCCCCGGAGCGACGCCTGACAGGGGGGGGGGTGTTTACTCTGCGACGCTGCCTCCCTTTGTTCTTTTTGCTGTTGTGCCGAGCTAGCCCGGGCTAAAACCTAGCCTGGTTAGCCTGCTAGCGCCGCTGCTGCATAACAAATATGGGTCCCAGACGGCCGGGGCTCGCAGGCGGGGAGAGGGACAGTCTGATCTCAGGCGGCTCGTGACCCCCGCGTCTGCTCCCAAGCGCTGAGACTGATGTTTGGCCTTTGTTGTCACTGGCTGATCGGTGCGAGTGAGATGCGGGAGCAGGGTTACTGATGGAAAGTGTGTAAACTTGCAGGCTGCTGCAGCTTGATGTTGGAGGGAGTGAGCTTTAAACACTGTGGTTACGATGTGGGAACAAGGCCTGAGAGCAGTGGGCTCCATGCTGCATGGAAAACTTAAAGTTGATTGTATTAATCGAACAATAATCAGTCCAGCATGGAATCACTAAAGCCCTGGGGTGTAATAACTCAAGCAGTGACTCTTACAGTGGATTAAAATACGGTTTGAATGTTTATTTTCGTTTTAAATTGATTTCTGGTGACATGATAAATTGGATTAGTGTTTAACACCATAGACTATTTAAAGATGGATGACGTGCTGGCTCCCAAAAAGTGAAGCCAAAGCGTCTGGATCGCCACCTGGTGGCTGGCTGCAGTAAAAGGTCATAAAGCCAGCCTCCTCCATATTAAAGGGATAGGTCACCCAAAAAATGAAAATTCACTCATTATCTACTCACCACTGTGCCGATGGAGCGGTGGTTGAAGTGTTTGAGTCCACAAAACACTTTCAGGGCTAAACAGCTTTGCAGCCAAATCCAATCCAATTGAAGTAAATGGGATTCAATTCTCCAAACGTAAAAAAATAGTGTCCGTAAGCCCCGACATTCAAATTCGACTTGAAACAAGGTCATTTACATCATGTTTTTAGCCTAAATGTCTGTGGTTATCCTTCTGCTCTTAGCCAGGTTCACGCACACACACACACACCGCACAAGCTCCCGCCTCTATGCTCTTGCCCAATGGGCACGTGACGACAGCTAGAACTTGCGAGTTCTAGCTGATGCTTTACCCCTGAATCTCCTAAAGTGTTTTGTGGACTCAAACATAGATAATGAGTGAATTTTCATTTTTGGGTGAACTATCCCTTTAAATCTAGGGTTGGTAAGCCTTGGAAAAGCGAGAGCAGGCTACACTCTGAACCGAAACATCCCACTCCCTCCCTTTAATCGATGGAATAAGGGTCAAAGTACACGTCAAATACATGTTTGAAAAAAGGTTTCTGTCATTTTAAGATCATTCTTATTACACCACGTTCAAGTAATAATTTTCATGTTACTTTGGATTACTTATTTGATGCGAGGCATCATGTTTGACAGCTGAGACTGACTCGTGATTGATCGAGCATGTGTATGGACAGGACCTCACTACTGAATTTAGCTCCAAATGCTCAAGATGACGGGGTTCATATCTGGGAAATTATAGCTTCCTTTATGGATAGTGGCAGGAAGTGGAGACATCCACCTTCCATCTTTACAGTCTGTGGTTAAAACAATCATTAAGCATTACATTAGGTCTCTTTTTTTAGGTCTGGTCCGGTTCTGCCTCCATGTGACACTGACGATGTTGAAAAGATTCATGCATAAAGGTAGCTGGATAGAATTAAACTGGATAGTATGTCTAGATTTAGAGATTTGGGTCGGGGGCTGGGGACCGATCACATACCAAGGTCTGTTTTCCTTAATGTCGTCATCTTTTGCGTCTCCCAGACTTCCTGCTTGTCTAGATGTCCCACTTCACAGGTTTCAGCGATCCCTGTTAAGTGTGTCTCAACAAGAGGTCGTGCTGTGTTATAAACAGATGCAACCAAACAGCTGGTACTTGACACCTCGCATTATGCTGACAGAGACAAGGCAATTAGACCTAAACACATTCTGCTTTCCACAAAGCAGGTGTCATAACCAGGTTTACCCAGTTCAAGCATACTTAGTTTAAAATGACTACACAAAGTATCCCAAATATATCTCCTAAGAATTTCTGGGAACTACTTAAATACGGCCAACTACACTGATGTTTAAAGGTAAATTTGTAGATTCTTGTGCAGACAGACCTGGAAAGTAAGGTAGTGCAGGCGTATGAATGTGTCTGTGCAGTCAGGGTGGCACTAATACAGGCAGATCACTGTGACTTAAGTGTATGCAGCTTCAGAATACTTCAATATTCATAATCCGTTTTCATTTGAACCAGTAAGAGGATTAATGTTTCATCTATTTGAGTTTAATGCTGCAACACCTGTATTTCTCCCCTCATGTGCTATTCAAGTCTAATCCTAATTCTACTTTGTTAACCAAGGATTTATTTTACCTACTGTCCTTAAAGTGTCTAACTCTTGCAGACTATTCAGGTGAAATACATCGTTATACAAATGGGCCAAAATAGGGATTAAGATAAAGTGAGTGTAAACTGTTAGAGGTCTTATTTACTACAAACAGTCAGTTGAAGGTTGGTGTTATCAGCCCACACCACGTGATCATCAGCGTACATGTGTACCAGCAGCAGGTGTAACTCAACACCTCGATCCGTCGTCATCGTCTCTCCTCTCCTCCGTCTCTTGTGTTGCAAAAACAAACACATTCTGCACACACACACACGACACACACACTACACGGCGTCCTGTACCTGTTGTCCCCTTCGGTGGTGATCCAGATGGTGTTGTTCATGCTGCAGATGTTGGAAGCCTGCTAACATATAGGGTTTTGTAACTGAACACTTGTGTGTGGGTGTGTTTTAATCTGTCAATCTGTTATTTTAGCTTAGTTATGTACTTCCTAAATCCTAAAAAACAAATATAAATCCCAACTCTCCTTATTCCTCTTCTCTTTTTCCTCCATCCCTACTTGTCATTTCAATTCCCTTTCTCTTTCTGTAATCTTCCATTCCATGTCTGTCCATATTTGTTTCTTTTTTTGTGATTTACTTATCTTGGTTATCCTTCCCTCCCATGTTTTTCTTTCTTCACCTCCCTCTAATCATCCCACCCTCACTTTCATTCTGTGTCTTTTTCTATCTTGCCCTCCTGCCTTTGCCTTTGCTTTCTTTCCTCTCCATCCCTCCTTCCCTCCCTCCCAGTGGCTCTAGGGCGTAACCAGCCCCTGAAGAGAGAGCGGCCTAAATGGAAAAGTGACTACCCGATGACTGAAGGCCAGCTGCGCAGCAAGAGAGATGAGTTCTGGGATACTGCGCCAGCATTCGAGGGCCGGAAGGAGATCTGGGATGCGCTGCGGGCTGCGGCCAGCGCCTTTGAGAGCAATGACCACCTGCTGGCTCAGGCCATCCTCGACGGGGCCAGCATCACACTGCCGCACGGTAACACACATTTTACACAGTGGCAATTGATACACAGCAGACAGTGTTTGTTTTACTCTCCATCAGGTATCAGTTGGGTGGACACTGTGCAGGATATTGCAGTTGATTACCGAACTCAAAAGAATTTGAACTAACACCCTCCTCCCAAGAAAAACACAGGAACTCAGCGTTAGAGAATATCTTTACAGGGTTGCAGATGTTAATTGTTGGGCTAGTTTATTGAGAATTTTGTAAATAAGTCTTGAATAAATATTTTTACTGTATATATTTGTTGAATTACCTCTGCCCTTCAGTTTCATTCCGAGTCTGGTTTTTAGAAAAAGCTTCCATGTCTCTGTAGCTTAAAAAAGTCTTAACAAACCCCACGATAAAGCAGAGAGTTCAAGCAGGTGTAGGCTGAATTTATATAAATGTCTGGATTAGGCAGAGAGCTGTCAATTATTTACTTTACAGATTACTTGGAAAAACATCCATCAAGCTAATAAATCTATGGCCTCACACAACTACAATAAGCACGGCAAACATTTTGAGGTGGCTTAGCCAGGTCATTTTTTTACCAAAGCAGCTCTTACCGCTGGTTGGTGGGGTATTGAAAACCAGCTCTCCACTTTTAATCTTTTGAGAATCGAGAAGCTAAAGCGTGTAGTCAAGCTTCCCCAGGAAGTGTCTTAAACAGCCTCTGTGGTTTCAAGTGTTGAGTTTCAGAAACAGGTAAACGTTGCAACATATATCTCCTCATTTCTGCTTGTGTCAGTGGATTCTGTTCTATCATTTTTACGATCTTATAATCTTTTTAGTGAATAAGCACCGAATTATAAGGCATTCAGCCTGCAGCTAAAAGGATTCCAAGAACCTCTAAGTGTATCTCAGTCACCACAGAGTTTAGTGTTTAGTCTTCTGCCATTAGGAGGTATATACAGGAGAAGGAATCAATAAATAATAAATGAAACGTGGAGTGTCCTTGGTCTTTTGAAAGAAGGATTTAATGAAGTAATCACTCACCAAAGTAGAGTAAAGAATACTCAAGCATTCACATAGAATAAATCAGTTAAAGTGACATGGCTTGGATTCAGGAAGTCTAACAGCTCGCATGGTAATTATAAGCTCCTGCGGATTTTTTGCGGATGCGCATCATCGTCTTTATTCACATTACCACAGAGTCATATTACCTCAGCTGAGAAATGGAAGGGTTATGTTGATGTGTTGTCCTTGTGAGTTCTGGAAGGTGTCATGTTTTTCCAGAATGCTTTCACAGTTTCCCTCTTTTTTTAATGTATTTGTTAGAGTCATAAGCTGAATTCAAAATTGATGACAAATTCTTTATAATTTGAAAAATAGGCTGAAACCAAGACCCAACAGTCCTCTAACATTCAATCAAGCCGCACCATAGTGCAGGCACTCATAGATATCAGTCCTCTGAATATGCCAGATTTTTTTTCAACAACAAAAAACACCCAATGTCAACATGTGAAACGAGTGATAAAAATTCCTAGGTCCGCCCCTCTGTCAGAATCTATGCCAAAATGTAATGTGCCTGTAAACATAGGCAGGGTCTTGTCTTGCTCCGTTCCTCTCTGTAGATTAACCGGGTCAGATCAGATCATGCTGGGTTGCAGCTGTAGATTCCCCAGACCTGATGTCACCGCTGCACTCGTCTGAGACTACATTACAAACAGCAGTCAAATCGCTTTAACTTTTTTAACCCTCACAGTTTTACGCCTCGCCCTGTTTGTGTTTAACACCAGAGTTCAGGGACGGGTTGGGTCCAGTTCCTATTATTGATTTTTTGATTTCCCCCATTTTTTCTGTCACCATTATAGTTTTGATTGATTATTCCTTATCGATACACACTCCACCACCTTAGCCAATGAAAAACTCTTGAAAATTAATTGAAATATTATTTAAATGTTAATTTGAAGGTTAATAACAACTGTGATCAAGCTTTTATTAAAGTTTAATTCTGAATAGTAAGTTGAAAGAATCAGGGGGGAATCTAGTGGTTTTTTTGTCGCTTCAATGAATTTCCATCAGTTGTATTCCAGAGGGGCCATGTATGAGATCAGTGTAGATCTGATCGGGGGGGGGGCAAGGAAAGTCAGGAGTGAAAGCATGAACCCGGCGGCAGTACGAAGCCATGAGATGCATAACGTAGCATATTTGGAAGGTAAATGCAAATATCCATGGAGGCTGAGGGAGTATACTGAATGCTTTTTACTGCTACCTCAGTCTGTTTCACATGAAAGCTTTTAATGCACAGGCGTCACAGCACCAGCTTTTATTTTTATAGAAAAAGATAAAAATCAGGACATTATGTGCACAATGGGGCACTAGTAATTGGACATAGTAAGAGCCGGACGGCCCTTCAGGTTCCCTGCTCAAGTTGCTGGTTGTAAACCCATAATGATATGACAATGGCAATTACATTAATGAAATATATCATTCAGTAAGTATAGGTGAAGACGCAGCCCACGTAGCTGATGACAACAGAAGGTATGTATGTCATATAGAATTCTTTAGGTAGCTCTTTAAATTGGAAAGTGAGACAAAAACTAACCAGATCACAATTTAAACAATGCTACAAAGACATGAACCTTGGTTCAGACATTAAGGTGTGAAAACGACTGTGGAAAGTCATTTGTTCGTCTAGTTCTGCAGCACAAGAACCACAATACTGCTCAACTTGCTCCATTTGTCAAAAGTGAGGCTGTGGTTTGGCATAACAGTGTTTTGAGCTCAAAATTAATGTCAGCATGCTAACATACCCAGTGACATTGCTAAATATGAATGGAACAAAAACATGTTCACAGATTCACGTCAGTGTATGCACTGTATAATAATATTCTGTAGTCATGAAACTTTTTGGTGGCTATGCAAAACAGCAGTGCAGCAAAGAAAGACGTTTTCCTATAAACATATGTTTTCTTGCTTTGGTAATAACATTTTAATCTGGTGCAGGTTTGATTTGTCGGCTGAATTCTTGTTTTGTAATGAAATCCCACAACCAAAAGCATCAGCGCCACATTGAAACCATTAGTATTCTACAGCTCAAGGATAAACACTGAGGTGGGGCCAACTGGAACAAAAACAAGTGAGATACACAGACACAGATTCGTATCAAAGTGTGTTGATGCACTCAGTGAACAGTGTTTATCAGACATTTATAACAGTATTTTGTTATTTATGGTGTCTTGAATTGTACACGAAAGGAATTGAATACATTTGTAATTAAACAGGTCTTAAAGCAGATTGACGTCCTTGAATGCAGTTAGGTCAGAAGTTCATGAAAGTCAATCATCAGATGCACATGATAATATTTCAGCTATGGCAGAGATCTTTAATACGTTTAAAAACATGGTTACCAATTATGTCACCTCGTCGGTATGCCAGGACTTTATTAGGTTGTGGTGAAACTTATAATACACCCCAAATTACCAATGTTATGACCTATGATTGGCATGTATATCACTTAAATTATTCTATGTAATTATACCAAACCTTTCAAGAATACCAATATTTTACATTATATTTGGTTTGAAAACCTTGCTGTAAAACACTATTACACATGTGTAACACTTTAATCTGAATATTGTAAATTGGATAAATAACTGTCCAAACACAAACTGTTCCAGGCATGAAAAAGCCTTTTAGTCAGGTCCAGCTGGCAGCATCTTTATTCAGCAGATCTCAGAACTGTATTTCTCGAAACTGAGCAAAAAGATACCCTCTCATTTATCTTTGGTAGTTGTTCAAAGATGTTTTTGGTAGATTTACCGTAACTTTTGTGTCTGTGCTTTTCTCCTTAGACTTTATTGTGTCAAATTAACAAAAGGAAACGATAAGAAATTGTCTTTCAGACGGGAGCCGGCTCCCTGCGTTCACGTTCAAGAAGTGTTGGTGACACATGACTACCACTGCTCTCTGTTCACTTTGCACTCCGTCACACTCGCATGCTCTCACTTTAGCCTCAACGTACTCACCTTGACCACAGCAGCCGCCAACACGATGAGGGCCTCCGCTCACTCATCTCATCTCAATAATGTCAATGTCAAGTGGATTGTTTCAGTTTAAGTCATAAAACAACATAAGCTGCACAGTGACCTTTTTGGTGTAACTTTCTCTTTGGATTACTCTAAAAACAAGGGCAGGTAATCTTCACAATACAAAAGACAATAACCTCAATAAAATTACATGACAATAATAAGAAGAAGTCCACTATGCAAGAGGACCTGTCTGAAATCCCCCTGAGGACCCCTGGGTTCCCCCTAGCAAATACCACAGTGTTTAGTTTCTGTTTGCGGAATAATTTGACCTCTTCACTACAGCTTATTTCCCTCTCTCTCCACCAACTTCACTCTGACACAACGCCTTCTAATACCACACTCCAGCACACGCATTACATTCCCTCCTGCTTTCACTCTCTGATCCTCCCTCACAGTCCGTTATCTCTGAATCCTACTCTCATTTCTGTATTCCATTTTACTACAGCGGTATGTGGACTGTTTTTTTTGGCTTCCTTAGGCGGAAAAATGATGTGAGCTTTTCACTTTCAGTTGAGGAAAGCAATAATGAAAATATACGACGTAACGACAACAATATTGTGCCAAAATGTTATTAAGCTCTGTTAAAGCAAGGTGTAATGAATAATCTTTTACCCCAAAACAAACTATACATGGTTTCCGTAGTAACGATGGCCATCCATAAAACTACAGTGGATCATTACAGCGAATTGGATTCTGCAAGCTGGCAATGTTTGACTTGTTTTACTGTGAAATAGTGATTGAGCAAACTATTAAAATAGCCTTGTTTGTCAGAGGCGAGTGTTCTGGGGCCGACCCCTGTCTCACTGAAGCATTATCATATGTGATGGTAACAAAGTTTATGAAAGCTATCTTTTAAATTCAGGGTTGACACTTTTTCTCCTTTCTTCCAGGAGCTCTGACAGAATGTTACGATGAACTGGGGAATCGATACCAGTTGCCGGTCTACTGCCTCTCTCCCCCCGTCAACATGATCGAGGAGCGCTCTGATGAGCCAGACGGTTCAGATCCAGACTCGGGGGCCGCAGACCCGTCCACGGGCATCGCCGGTGACCCAGGCTCAGGAGGGGAGTGCCAGCTTCGGCTGCGGCTATCAACGGGTCGCGACCTCCGGCTGGCGGTGCGCTCCACGGACACAGTGGGCATGATGAAGCGGCGTCTACAGAGCCAAGAGGGTGTGCCAGCCTCAACCCAGCGTTGGTTTTTCTCAGGTCGGCCACTGACGGACAGACTGCGCTTGGACCAACTCAACATCTCCAGGGACTACGTGGTGCAGGTCATCCTCAGCCAGCCGCCGCCAGAGCCAGAGCCGGTCACTCCAGCAGGACATGTGCAAGAAGCCTCCGGGTCGGTGGGAGTGCCTGCACTGCCTCAAGAGCCCACGCCGGTGGAGAATTAATTCCCCCAACCTGGCAGGGGGGGCATACCAGCTGTCTGGCAGTATAAAAAAAAAGGAGGATAACAAGGGAGATATAAGAAAGAAAGAAATTTAACATTTCTCTTTTGGTTTGCACTCTTCTCTTCTCTTCTGCCCTCTTCTCTCCTTCCTCTTCCTCTTCTCCTCTCTTCTCTTAAGAAGAGGGGGGCTCTGTTTGGGCAGAGGTCAGCAGTCTGCTGGAGCAACAGGAACCTTGACTTGAGAAAAAGACTCTTCCTTTTGTTTTTTACACATTGAAATTTTGACCTTTTTGAAGTCTTTTTAACTGTTCCTATGGAAACCAAACAACAAAAATAACATTTTGTCAGGCGGCTGATAGGGTTTTCTTAGTGACGCTGATGTCCAAATTGTTTCTGTGTTTCGGTTTCCATTCACGTTCTGCACTCTGGCAAAGCTGTTTCTGACTTTACATTACGTTAAACATACATCTTCATTGCAGACATTTAAATTCACTTCAGAAAGAAAAGGGGTAAAGATACTTTAACAATCAGTTATTCAGGTTAATACGAAATACTTAAATATATGTGAATCAAATCAAGAACATTTCATCTCCTGGGGATGAAGTGAGTATGCTAACAGCTGTAAAGAAAAGTATTCTATTGTTATATCTAGTTAGCAAACAGATGTGTCCGAGGTTGTGACTGGATGTTCTACCAAGCTGCCGCTTCACTCTGCTTCACAGTACAATCAGAGGAATCATGTAATAAACATTAAGTAGTCAGCCCATGTTTGTGTGCGCGCGCATGTGTGTGTGAGCGTGTATGTGTGTGTGTGTGTGTGTGTGTGTGAATGTTCATATATGATCAAGACACAACCACACTTCTTCATGTGGGTAAAGGATGGACATCAGAAACACAGTTACATATTTTGATTAAAAATCGACTGTTTTTAATTAAAATTGATCATTGTTTCTAATCCTCGATCTCTGTCTGATCTTTGAATACTTTCATGTTTTTCGAAAATAAAGCCTGTGTACGGCCGACATTCACTGTTAAAATAGACTATACAGTGTTTTACATACTATCTCAGCTCTATAAAAGTCCTCTGGTTGAAACTATACCCAACATTTGCCATGTCAGCAACACAATAAATTTAAACAACACATCTTTGTCAGTTGTTGAGTTTCCCCTCTTTTATTTTGTGGCCACTGCCTCCACACTATCCCCAACTATATATCCCTGACCAGTCCGTCCACTGAGCACATGGAAGTCACAATGATATGAACCCTCCAGCTAGTTTCAAAGTAATAAAACAATATCAACTTTTATATCGATCAGTAGAGCACATACCTCTGCCATGGCCCAATAATGGTCACCTTATGAAACCAAATTTAAATTCGCTGGATTTGTATTTGTCACACAATCTCACACTGTTGGAGAAAATGAAAAACCTCTCATCCAGATCCACCCCAACATTTAATGGGTTCTTTCCTGACCCACACCACCTCCTTCAACCAAACTTCACAGTAAGCCATCCAGTTGTTTTTGGACTATCCTGCAAACTTTTAAACAAACAAATGGACGGGTGAAAACCATCAACAGCAATACAACAAAAGTCCAATATACATCTTGTGCTTCGTACAAGCACAGTGCGAGGGTCAGGTTCATAGAATGTTTTGTGTTTGTCAAGCTCTGTTCATGTAGTAAGAGTTTAAAACCACAACCTTCACTCAGGAGCAAAAATGAGTCTTAAAACTTAAACAAAATAATTATGTGACATTTATCATGATAATTGTTGATATTGACTGAAATCAATCAAATTGTGTTTGTATAGCCCTATAAGACAAATCACAGTTGTTCTTATAGGGCTTAACAAGGTGCGACATCCTCTGTCCTTACCCTCAACAAGAATAAGGGAAAATCTATTTATCAAAAAATAAACCCTGTTAACAGTGGAAAAAACCATAGAAACCTCAGAGAATGAAAAAGAACAACTAAAAACTAATATAATAACTGAAAGCCCTTTCACTAGAATTCCCTGAAAAAATCCAGCATTACAAAGTAATACAGAAGTGCGAATCTGGACACTTCATCTGCCAACCTTTTAACCTTTATACATAGCTATACATAACTGTAGACATAGATAAACACTCGTGATAACTTAGTAGGCTATTTGTCATTAATATGGACAAAGCTAATTAAAAGGTTGCCGTATTAAAATACAGTTCAGTAGAGCTGTTTCCCTTTTCCTTTGTTTTCCTCCTTTCCTCATTTCAACTTCCTTGTTTTACACCAACTCCTTTCAGACAAAGGGAACATGGAAATTTTCTTTACAAAACACTCCCACAGCAGCTCTTCTAAAGAGCATCGTGTTTGAAAGAAGTGCTGGCATTCCCGGCCAGACAACAAAAGAACTTGCGTCATTCGGCACTGTGATGGAATGAGGAAGGAAAGACCGTGAACAAGCTTTCCATCCATCAGTCTCATAAACGTGTGTCGACTGAGCCTTATTGAGCGAGTGACCTACTCAGATGTGTGGTGAATAAAAGTTAAAGGTCCTGCTCAACATGAGTAACAGACAGAGTGTGAGGTCAGTTGGGCATCTCCTGCCGTATGAAACAGGTCAGGGGCTCTTGTTGGGGAAATACCTGAACATGGCACCTGCTCGTAGTTAAAGTCTCAAACTTTCATTGACACCAGGATGAGACAGCAGAGGATAAGGTTCCGTTCTGAATGTTAAAGGTGTGTTAGGAGAGGTTTTCTCCAAAGGTCAGTGTGTTAGAAACCGTAAAGTCATCTATTACCTTTCCCCACAAATCAGGATCAACGCAAGTTTTATCACTATTGTAAAGTTGGAGGTTTGTTCTTGGTGGAAATGGCCCACAACAGACTTACACAGGTTAAATGTTGGTGTTTGTATGAGAACAGAATAATGGAAACTCCTTCCATGAATCATATAACTCGACAGGTATCTTCCCAAATGTGCAATTTACACATGAAATTCTACAGAATAAAAGAACAGTGTGCAGCAGCCTCTCATTAATTATTTTTTCATATTCAAAAAATGTTGTTTGTTCACTTTTTGACTTCTTTCCCCCCCCCCATTTGAGTATGAGTTGTCATCGTGGACACTTTTACTCCCTTGTTCTTCTTCCTGAGAACTTTCAGAACCACATCCCGGGGCTCCTCTTGAGTTTCCTCTGATACACAACCTCAGTCTCACATGCAGTCACTTCTCTATTTCCTTTTTCCCTGAGGTTTTGTCCTGCCGCACTATAGTTGCACAATATATCAAAGTGGAATAAAGTGTGACGTGTACTTTTGTCATGGTCACTCGTGATGACCCAGTAAATCAAGCTGAACAAAAGATGACATAGAGTCAAATAGAAAATGACGAGCTCTTCCTCTTCTTTTGGATTGACTCAAATAGTTTTTTTTGGGCTTTTCCACCTGATGAACTAGATCTTGTGCTTATGTCATCAGACCTCGTGCACTCAGGTAGCATTTGACACACACACACACACAAATACCCACAATCACAAGCCACACTGAGAAAAATGATTTTTTAGGCCCTGTAATGTTTACGTGGCTTTTTTGTTTAAATTCTACAATAAAATATTATTGAAGGGCTTTTACTTCAAAATGCTGTGTGTTATTTAATCTGCTACTTGAAGTTTGTTAGTAATTATGAATCATCATTTTGATAAGTAATTTTTATCATTCATGCCAAGTAATATTAACTACCCTTCTGTATTGACTGCACGACCCGACACAATTAAGTCAAGTTTACTTGGATAACACGAAATTCGAAACCCTCTTCCTGCTCAGCCAGCGACGTCAGAGGACAATTAGCGCTCCTTTCACACAATAGGTGAGACCCTGAGCAGAGCAGCAGCACCTGGATGCTTTTATACCTCATTTGATGAGACAGTTCGTGGATGTGAAGCCACTGGGGTAGGTTTTATGCTTAATTTACTTTGTACATTCATGTTAGCTCATCTGCTAAAGCAAAGACTACTTTGCTAGCATTAGCTTAGCTTACATTACATTACATTTATCTAAGTAAGTTGGAACATATTGCATCTTTCATTAAAATTGTTTAAAATAGGTATTGGTTAAACTGTATGTTAATTATGAAAGCAGCAGTTGATGTTGCTGCTCAATATTTCAAACTGAGAGAAGTGTTGTGTTGTTTTAGCATGGTGTTTAACTATGTTGTGTGTTAACCTTTTGTTTTAGAACAAAGAGGAGTTGAGAAGGATCACATCGATTCCTCTCCAGCAAACCATTTGGTCAACGTTGGACACTGGTTTTTCGGACAAAGGACAGGGTGGCTTGCACGAAAAAAAGTTCTATGCTGGACTCACTCAGGCAGGTAATGAGTAATGAGGCTTGTGTACATGGATGGATGTATGGATAACTGGTGACACTTGGTTCATTTGGTCAAAGTTAAATATTTGTATTAGCTTCCCCACCATTATTCCATCTCTACCTTCTATGTTAAGACCCTTGAGATCATGTTTATTATGATTTGATGCTATACAAATAAAATCTAATTGAACTTAATTAAAATGTAAGACCACATTTGAAAAAATATTAAAGGGATGTACTGCATTAAATCATAAAACGCTCACTTTCTACATTTGTAGCTCGCTTCACCACTGCTCGCTCTCTATCCATTGTGAATGTATATGATGTTCTGTCTCTCGAACAGCAACATATCAAAGGTAGAAGAGATGTCATCATCCGCTGCTTAATGGAGTAACTTGGAGAGTCTGGAGAGGAACTCATCAAGGACTACCAGGTACATTTGTGATGATTATTCTGACCATAATAAAAACCTAAGACTTACTCTTATCTCCGGACAAATACTTTATAGGCAAACCACTCATATCCCTTTGTGTGGTTTAAATTTTGTCTTTTTATCAATTTGCATTCTTCAATAAGATATTTACTACAATTGACATTTAAGATACAGTACCAATCAAAAAGTTGTTAGGCCAACTTTTTGATTGGTATAGTCAATAGTTAAAAACAGTCCATAGTCCATAGTCTTCTAAGTTCTGATTTCAAATGTTTTTGACATCATTTCAGCAAGGAAGCCAAAGAGGACTTCTTTCATCATGACTTTAAGATCTGAAGGAAATGCAGCCCAGGAAGGCCACAACCCCTGACCATGTCGGTCATCGTCAAGGGAAAACAGGTTCTGGATGACTGTTGCAAATGTTTACCTTTTGCTCAAAGGCCTAAGAACCGAATTTGTTGGGAATTAACTTACTGCATTTCTATTCTGTATTTCTTACTAAGCTATTGCACTTTACAGTGATACTTCATTGAAAATGTAATCTCTGCAGATGTACACATTTGTCTGTTTAGTCAGACTGTCTGAGTGATTTTCTGAAAGCTCTTGAAATTGTTAAAAAGTTTTGGCCACACTGTTGAGCATGAGGCCACTTTGTGTTGCTAAAAGATTGTATTTTGTAGGCTAGCTGAAATATACATACTTAAAGGCCTTAAAGGGTTAGTTTGGATTATTTTATGTGTGATTGTATGAGGTCCTTATCAATAGTCAGTGTATTCGCTACATGGAGAAACAGCATGAAAGCTAAGCAATGATGTGCCATGGACAGGGTAAGCAAAAAAGGTATTTTAGCAAGTTAAAAGACCAACTAAACGCCTTCGGAGAAATCACATATTTTTGTTTGTGTTATTGTGTGACTTTGGGAATCTGAACTGTCCCTAAAACACTGAAGTCACACAATAACACAAACAAACTAAGGATCTAGGCTGGCACCTTTTTTAAATGTCTAAAATGCGTTTGTTGCTGACCCCACCCAGAGCAGTTCATTACTTGGCTTCTGTGCTGGTGCCCGTCTCTGCTTCTTCTAACTGGGGATGTGCTGACCGCCATATACTGTAGCTAATACACTGACTACAGAAAAGTACCTCATACAGCCACACATGTAATAATCCTATCAAACTGTTTAAGAGGTAAAATGGATCAGAAAGGTCACATGTCCTATTTGAAAATGTTTTAGTCTGACTAAGTGTTTCAAATGAAAGTCTGCGGTACTGCTGCTAGCACTGATTTAGATATGTTTTAATGCCCACCAGATTGTATGTGTAAAAAGCAACCTCTTACATCATTGTTGAAGGGGGAATAAAAGGTGCTGTTTCTGTAAAAACATCTGTTATTTCATGTTTTATAGAAGTCTTATGTTAAAACAATCGTATTGACAAAAGTAGCTCATGTTAAAAATGCAACAAATCCATAGTATAATAGTGCTGTAAAGTATATCAAATAATATGTAAATATTACTTAGAAATGTCTAGATATAAAGTCAATAAAAGTTAGTTAATTTAAATATTTTCAAAATTAGATACAAACTTAGTTTAAGTACAATTTACTAGCAAAATCTACTTAAGTATTCTTTATCTATCAAGTCTTACTAGTAAGTCAACTTTACTTGAGGATTTCCCAAGTAAAAATTACAAAGAATTTCTGAGTGAGAATTGTTACCTAGCTTCTGCTAAGTAAATGTCACTCAGGTAGCATTTGACACACACACACACACACAAATACCCACAATCACAGTTCCTCTTTGTGTGGGACATAAATATAGCCACAGCATGGAGAGTTGGAGCAGACGACCTGAACAGACAGTCAGCACAGCCCTCTCACTTCTCAGAACAGCTTTCATCCCCAGCATAACAAAGTTGGATCAAGTCCAGCTGTCAAGGTAAGATCTAATATGCTCACACTAATTTTTCTCCCGCCTGTTGTTTGTTTATTTCGTCGAATTCCTTTGGTGTAAATTTATTCTAAGATCTTATCTTGATATCTAACACCTGTTTCTGGCATCATACTCTTTACTTTTTACTGAAAGGTGCTCACACATGGTTGGTGTAAAAAAAAAAGGTTTCCATAGCTCATGTGATAATTAAGCAGAAGGGGCATAATCATAAAACAGAATTAGGAAAAGAAATGTCTTGTTGAAACCATTTCCATAAAGCATCATAAGAAAGACTTCTACTCAGGGACTGAAATAATACACTTAAGTTGTATTGGTATATTTACTGTAGTGTCTCTTGGGATCTGGGACCCTCAGAGGAGACCCAAGATGCTTTGTATGACATAGTTGTACTTTTTTTTAATTGCAAGTTGTGTTATTATTTTAAATAGACGGTTTTGAGTTCAAACATAAATGTCACCATTAGATGCAAAGTCCTTATTTGCTTCTGCGGTCCCTTGGCAGGTCAGGTCAGGACGATGAGAGCACACGAGCGCAAACGACACACGACACAGGCCCATACACACAAAACCACATCCCATGTGCTTGTCAAATGAAATAAATGAAAGTCATGAGGACCATCAGGTAGATGTCAAAACCAGTGAGCGCAGAGCTGAGCAGCTTCAAAAGTCATTTTTGATCAGCATCTTTAAAAACAGAAGAAAGACAAACAATCTTAAAATGATTAGTCTGATGTGATTTACATTGTTGAGATGCTTTATGCTTTGTACTTTTGGTATTTTTATTTTTCAAAAGAAGTATTTTTACATTCCACATATGAATGAAGTTTGTGAAGATTATGACTTCTATTTTGTGATTGAAGAATCATATGTATCCATAGTGAAGAGTCTCATCTATGCAGCAGTAGAGCAGGTTTAAGCAGTTGGACTCTCTCCCTCTTTTTATGGACGAACCACAGATTAAACCTTTTTATACCTTTGCTATACTAACTTGTAGTAATTTCCTCCAGATGAGTTCACTATTCCTCGTGCTCCTGTCTTCTGCGCTGTGCTGGGCCTCCTCTCATAGACCCAATGAAAACATAGAGACTCTCATGGATAACGGTTGGTTGCCACCTTCTTTCTCCGCCAAACATATTTTAGCTTTCTTGCAGTTTCTGGACTCACCTCACATGTGGCAAATGATGATTCAAGCCCGACCGTGTTTAATTTGTGTGTGTTTTATCTCTTTGTCTATGATTACACCAGTTCTGGTGCTGAGGGTTCCCTATGGCCAGGACAGCAGGAAGTACATCCCTCTGACATGTGGAGAAACTCTTCAAAATCAGACCGTGTTTTGGAAGAAAAATGGTAATACAGCAGTTGATACAACTACAGATAATACTTCCACCAATCTAGCATTCTTATCCGTACCTGTGTAAGTATGCTATGTAGGATATAATACCTACGATACGATATGATACGATACTAATGAATCTAAACAAAAAACAAAGTTTTATTTTATTAAAGAATATGAACTAATATTCAGTCATGAGAAATGTTATCTGTTTTGTTTTGACATTTTGAATCATACTACAGAAACTAATATACTACTACAATGGATTCTACTTTGACTACGACTAGTGCTACTTCTTTTAGTCCCTGTAGATATATAAGACATAAAAAAGGTTTTGTTCAAAAATATCAATTTTTATTCAGCCAGAAGAGAGAATGGCTCTATTACATTTTAAATACAGATACTACTTGTACTACCAAAAATTCTAATAACACCTATACCATTATGCTAAGCACGTTACAATACCATATGATAATATATGATACTATTAAATTGAAAAAAACAAATTCTAAAATATAAACTTTATTCAGTTGAGAAATCTGCTCTTTTTGCTTTTTAGATATTTTTGAATCATACCACAGACACTACTTTGACTGCTACTTGTATTTCTATTACCACGATATGATACAATTTAAATTTGTTCTACTTCTATTCTATTTTTTTTGTTTTTATGACATTTGAATCATTGCCATCATTGCGTCATTGATCCATGTCCTTGTCTCAGGCCAGGAGCTTGACCCACGTCTCCAGGGAAATCAGGTCAGGGTCCTAGTGGAGGAGATGGACGGAGGAAATTACACTTGTCACCACGGTCCTGATGGAAAATACCTCAACCACACCATGATCATGGTCCAACTAGACCCAGACAACAGGACTGTCATACTGGAAGAAAGATCCAACGAAGGTAAGATAAGACCGATGGAGAGAGTGAGACAGGAGGGGAAACACATACACTGAGAAAAGACAAACGGACACAGATAAAGATTTGTTGTGTTACTGGACCTAGAAAGAGGTATTTCCCTGGAAGAGACTTAGGATGGATGTCACTGAAGGGCTGAGATAAGGAATGGTGTCACAGGGAGATAAGATGTGGAGAAATAGACGGAGATATAGAGGGCTGTGGCCCCAAGCAGTCAACACTCAACAGAGATAAGATGAACAGCGGCGCACATGTAAAGTGAAGCCGGATAAGAGGAGGATGAGGGGTAAGAGCGATGGAGGGAGGAGAATTGAATGGAAAGAGGGGAAAAGATGAAACAACACCAGGACTGCAAGAAAGGCCCTAAAGGAAAAACAGAACATGAATACTGGAGAGAAAACAACGAGTGTTTTCTTTAAATTTATGTTTTGATATAATAAATATAAAACACTGGGTACACTTTATACAGCCATCGTCGGTTAGTGACACTTTTTCTCCAAAACACTTCATTGGCCTTTTGCCACCTTGAAACTAACAGGCTTATCCACCCTTTGTCAGGCTTGTTCACAGCATATAATCTTGCAATCGTTTACCGATGTTGAAATTATGGGGCCTTCAAAAGAAAGTGCTCCGAAAGACAAAAAAGAGAGACATTAATCGTTTACGAGAACATTAAACAGAAAGTTAGTGGGGGACTCGTAGTTCTAACTGTGTTTCTGTTCCTCCAGGTCACATCCACTGTTCAGCACCGAACTATAAAGGTACCTTCCACTGCACCTGGAAAAGAACAGAATCCAGACCCAACGCTGCCGTGCTCCTGGTGAAGATAGAACGGTGAGGACAGAAACAACTACTGGTCACTTTAATCAGTAGCACATCAGCAATTCAGTGTTAGGTCAAGGATTGTACCGTGTTTTTACAAATAACCAAATTGTCTTTTTATGCAGCCATTTGGAGACGTTATCATGTGAGCTAGACGCTGACGGATCAGGGGTTCACTGTCACAACGCCAGCTGCCCGTACGAAGAAGAACACCACCACATCTTCCTCACCGTCTACATACACAGCGACTCTCGCTTAGAGGCCTACAAGAAGGTTTTCTTCCTGAGAGACATTGGTAAGTCGCCTGCCTCAAAAAAAGAGTGTCATGGTTAGTTTTATTTTTTGTGATGGAAATACTTGTGTTTACCTCCGCGTATGTTTGTTAGTTAACATGATTACTCAAAAACTACTCAACCCAGTTGCGTGAAATTTTGTGGAAGAGTGTTGCATGACCCAAGGAAGAACCCATTCAATTTAGGTTCTGATCCAGATCAGGCATTGGATTTTTTCTTTTCACTTTTTAAACCATCGGAAGATTGAATTGGGTATTGATTGGGTATATTACGGCCAATAATATTTATGTGTTTTTATAAATTAAATTTTGGATTGGATTTTGGATTTTTCACTTACTTTAACATGGAGAGATATGTTTGCCTTGGTAGAGGTATGTTCTCTCTGAGTGCCCTTCTAGTTAGAAGATGTGGTAATATTTGTCTCTGTCCTCACTCATCCCCCTCTGTCTTGACTTGTCCCTGGGTTGCAATCCAATCATCTCCTGCTCATTGTTCTGTTTCCCTCCATTTTCTACCGTCCCTCCTCACCCCATTTAGTGAGACCAGCAAAACTCTCTGACCTGCGCATCAGTGATGGGAAGGTGTTCAGCTGGGACTACCCTGACACTTGGGAGACGCCATGCACCTACTTTGGCCTGCAGTTCCAGGTCAAGGTGGTCCATAACCACCATTCCTGTAACTCTGAAGAGTCCCTAATGGTAATCAATACCTGCATAATGCAGAACAGATTCCATTAACCCTCTACTATTGTAAAAAAAAAAAAGGATTTGCTGACCTCCAGTTTAACCACATTTCTTTGCTCTCTTCTGCAGAAGATCATCACTGAGGACAATAAATATGAAGTCAATGTCAAAACCAAGAGATACGTTTTCTGTGTGCGAGCTCAGGACAAGTACACCAACGGGCCATGGAGCCAATGGAGTCAATGCATGTGAGTATTTTACTTGGGTCAAGAAATTATTTTGTTACCAAAGGAGACTTTCATTTGTTTGATACTTTATCCAAATATTCATCTGATTAATTCCTGTCCTGTCCCCAGAGTGAGCAAACACCATGTGATCTGCTAGTTTCTTCACTGGACTGATGCCACAACAAAGGAAGGCTAGGAGGACAGAAGAAACTTCTTTTCATTGTCACACTTTTTTTTAGAGCAAACAACACAAACAGGTTTTGTGCTTTGAGAGTGAATGTATAACTATGTAGTATTTATTTTGATGTTGGTATGGAAATACAGTATATTTTCAAAACAATTATTTGTACTATACCCTATCTAACTTCTATTTTTCTACATTTCCTAATAAATTAATGAACAAATAATTTACTGCACTTTTTGGCATTTTATGTGTAACATCTCAAACTTATTTCAGTGGGGATTTATTGTAATAAAGTGTTTTGCAATATATATCAATATTCGGTGATTACGTATTGTCAATGAACACTTCGGGCAATTTAGGTACAAAAAAAGGTTTATTGGTATATTTACAGTCAGGGTGTCAGTGATGTGATGGATGTGATGAGGAAAACACCAAAAGGCAGATCTCAAGAAATAAAAGGGAACTTGTTTTGTTCCTCTTCCCTCTGTGTGCGGACACAATCATTTTAGAAGCAAAAAAAAAAAAAAAACTCAATGCACGTTTTGTGCTGTCCATTTCTTTTTCATCATAAATCCTCATCCTCTCATCATTCATTACTTGTACTTCCCAAAACAGCTTATTAATAAAAGCTCTAAACAAGATCAACTAGTGTATTTTGCATAAAAAGAAACATACAAAATGAACAAAAACAAAACTGGATTCATCCTTTACATGTCTTCAAGTTTGTGCGTCCAGCAATGCAGCAGAGCCAGGACAAAACAATTACATGTGCACAAACAAATTCTGGGCAAATATGCAAACTAACCTTCACATGGAAACTTTACCATCCGTGTGTGCATTATGTACATGTATGAAATCCAAACCACAGGCCTGTGTCTAGCGACCCTTGCACACTTAACAACAAACAGATGTTTTCCATCAAAACGTGCATCACTGTCGATTGTTTTGATGAATTATTAGCTACGACTACCAGTCTCAAGCTCAAATTTTTAATCCAGCGGTAGCTTTGAGGATTATTGCGTATTATTACATGTCAAATTGGTTACAGTGTTTGATAGATTGCAACACATTCTGGCTTTCCACTTTTTCCACTTTAGCTCTTCACAACAACTTTCACAACGTGGACATACCAGACTTGTTGCAGTGAAAGTCATACTTGATATTGACTATATTATGGGTATATGCATTTCTTGGCGTTGAATTTCTCATCCAATTCTAATGACTTATTAGCTTCTTAATGTAGCGTCTCAGTCACTTCAGGATATTCGATGGGTAAAATCTTGGCTTCTTTGACAGTAAGGTACGCCTATCTTTTAAGGAAACATATTATGCATTTTCAGATTTTCCCTTTCATCAACGTATTTTTTTGTGCGTGTAAACGATGTGCAAAGCGATATTTACTGTATTTAAACCCATGCCATGTACCTCTGTGTTATCTTCCACAAGAACACCAAGAATGGGCTTTTCAGCCACCATAGCTGTAACGCTTGTTGGTGCCAACGCACCACTGTATAAGTTTAATAAAAGTTTTGCTACGGTTTGCTCAGGCTGAGTGCCGCCCTGGTAAAGTAAGAGTGTAGGCTTTATCAGGGGGGTGGGCCTTATAGAGACAGGAGCTAAAACCAAGTGTTTCAGACAGAGGCTGAAAAGAAGAGCAGCAGCAATGAACAGTTTGAGGAAAGTGGTGTTTCTGAATAGAGCATGTAAACCTTTGTAAAATAACGAACCTGAATATGAGCATAATATGTCTCCTTTAAAAAGATCTGAAATACTTCCAGGTATCATTTAAGATATATTTTTGACACCTAATCAAAGTAGGAGTTAATGAGTGGTAATGGTATTTTTTTTTACCATGCACTTATTGCAGTAAACGCAAACAATATTTGTAAAAAGAAAAAAAAAAAAAAAAAAGATCAAGATCTGGGAGAGATGCTTAACATGCAAATATATAAATTAGGAAGGCTATCTCAGTCCTGGGCATTTGAGTGTTGGTTGCCGCAGGATTAGCGTAGGATATGTTTTCAGGTTTGAAATGAAGGACTTAGGTCGTAGCCAAGTCGGTGTGTATGTGCCTGAGAACTGGATGAAGGATGGCGGCATCCAGCCTTGGTCAAGGATGTAGTCCCTCCTCATTGATGCTGCTGCCTCTTGGATAGGTACCTACACACACACACAAACAAACAAGCACAAAGAGGTTACTGTTTGTTGGCCTGTTTTTATTATTAGTATTTGGTGTTTTTACTATTATTATATGGCAATTTTAACATCTGCTACAAAAATGTGTTATGTCACTACTACTATACAATAGTCCCTATCACTGTTTAGCATGTGTGCCAACCTCTCCCAGTGTTTGTGGTTGAGTCCAGCGAAGTCGTCAAGCTTGGCAATTTCTTTGAGGTATTGAGCGAGTTTATACAGCTCCTTGTCTTTCTCCCTGTTGAGGTGAGCCTTCATGAAGGGTCGAATCTAATAAACAAACACACAAAAGATGTTTCAGAATGATATGTATATAAACACTGGCAAGGATGATGAGGAAGAGGAGAGGGTCAAACTGGTAATGATGATGTCGGCCACCCACCTTCAGTCCGTTCTGTGGGTTCATGAGGAAGTTTCGTCCAATGTCGTCAAACATTATAGTGTTCTTCCGGTTGTAAATTTCTCCATACTTCCCCCATATCACTCCCAAGGGCTTCACCTGGAGACACACGACATTAAAACACACTAAATACGTGCGCACCCTCTCAAAAAGTGTACCTGTCTTTCTCTCACTGTTGTGTCACCACTAGCACTTTAATCCAAAGATAAACAAAATACCACAAGGGTGTGTGTTGTGATGTAGTGCTGTACAAATACAAAGCTAACATTAATGTGTGAAAAGGGCAAATATTTTAATTTGTGGTCAGAAGTGTGTACCAACCTCTACAAGCCCTCTCTTAGGGGTGTGTACTGTGATCATGGCAGCACTGTCCAACATGAACGTAATCTTGTAGTTGGGGTTGTCTGTCACTCCCAGCTCCTACACACACACACACACACACACACACACACACACACACACACACACGTTATCTTTGGTTCCGCTATAAATCCAAATACTATACGTTACATGGATTAACACTGCCACCTTTTGACGAAAAAATGGTACAGAGCAGTAACAGAACAAGACTTTCTGAGAACGAGCAAAGACTGAACAAAAAGTGGAATACTTACTTTCATTTTGGCATCAATCCACTTCATACTTGTTGCGGCTGAAGAGAGAAAACACAAGCTGTTCATTCCAAAAGCAGAAACTGTGAGGTGTCAGGGCAAGAACAACTGATACCCAGTGATACAATGTCTACTCAGCAGTTAGTTCTGACACACTATATGGTTCCCAATAAGAAATACCAAGAAAATAAGAAAAAAGAACATATTCAAAGAAAGATATTCAGCAACTATATTCTCATCTCATCGAATGCAATGCATGCAAGTTAGAAGAGAAGAGCAGAGACATACACCAAATGACAATATCATAGTCCTCGTAGGCTGACGTCAGGAACTCGTGAAGGTATGGCCTCATCAGCTCATGGCCCGTCTCTGCACACGACTTGTGATCTAAAACACACAGAGAACACAAACATAAATGCACAGAGTTCAAGTTTAAAGTAGCAAATCAATGAAATGAAGAGAGAAAGCACTGGAGACACAGTATTAAAGTAAAATTAAATATTGTGTACTCTTTAAGTAAAACTATAGTGCTGCTTAGTATTTGAATGCACTACTATAATGAGCCATATAGTCAGGGATCCCAGTCAGATTCTTAAAGAGACAAATGTTAGTTACTCACCAAACAGCGTGTAATCCACATCCAGTACCAGAAGCCTCTTCCCTTCTCTGGGAGGGTTCATCTCTTCCACCTTGTAGTCTTTCACTCTGCGGGCAATCTTAGCCAAGTTCTCCTCTCTAAAGACAAAGATCGACATTTTCTCTAAGACGCACACAGATGTATTCCTACACAAACCCTCTTTATCTAGCCTCTATATAGCCACAGACACACAAAAAAAACATCAAACCTGTTCTCCACTTCAATGACCTCCTCCTCGATGTCAAAATCATTGACCACATCGTCGTTCTCTGGGGGAGGGGCTAAAACGTCTTCCTTAACAAAAGAAAACACATGCACAGTTGAAGGGTTAGCGTTTGGCTAGGAATCACATTGGGCTAATGTGGGCAATGCACTTGGCATGTGTGTTTTGAATAGCTTAATGAAGATAAATGTTAGATTTGGTAAGTTTTTACACTGACCCACACTTTAAAATACTTATGTACACATGTGTCTCGGCTCACTCTAACCATCATTGGTAAAACTACAAATTAGTCAGTGACACAGGTATATGGCCAGTCAATAGAGCACCTAGCTCTTCAGAACCAACAACTGGAGTCCCAACCAGGAGACTTTGGAGTCGGTTCATTTCTCTGTCAACCTGCCACCTACCAGACTCTCCTCTCTGGTACCCATCATCATGATCTTGGTGTTAGGCTTCAGCTTCAGAGAGCCAAGCTTCATCTCATCCTCTGCAGGTTTACCTGAGGGCAGAAAAGAGAGAGAAACATTTGAAGGATAAGACAGAGATTCAGAGAAATTTTAAATGTTCGTACACATCAGCTGATCGTGAATGCGTATTCTCACATAGGGAAAATAGTTTTTACATATAATAAATATAATATAATGCAATGTTACAAAGAGAATCAGAGTTTTTGTCCACGTGGTTTGAGTACCATTGGGCATTTACACTGGCTCCCCCACATGTACGGCTCTTGTGACCATCTCACCTTTGACCTTGAGGCCCAGTAGTTTCTGTCTCTCCGGCAGCACCCCCGTCAGAGTCTTGATAGACTGTTTCAGATCCATCACCGTGTCCTCCTCAGACAGAGTGCTGATGGAGTACTCCTGACCTCCCCACTTTATGATCACTGACACTGACATGGCTCGCACGTGCTCTTCACACACATAAACACACACCCACACCCACGTGCTCGCACACACACACACACAGAGCTGGAGTTGGTTATACACACGCAATTGTTCCAGCTACTGTGACAAACCTGCACACGTACACCTGGCACAGAGAGGGGGGAAGAGGCAGAGGAACACAGGGGGTGTCAGGGGAAACACGAGAAAAGGAGCTGATAGTGAAACACAGAGAACAAACCGTGACACCTGCGTGTTCTTTTCACTGCGTGTTTCCAGACACAGCGGCTAAATGTCACGGAATCAGGGCAGACACTCAGTCCCTGATGTTGATATTTTTAGCACACGGGGTGGCTAACTATGACTAGCAACAATGTAAACACGAGCGGCAACCGGTCCAACCAGCTAGCATTAGCTCACTTAGCTAAACGGCTCGGGTTAGCTTACCTGTGCGAGCGTGCTAACATGTAGTGGTTGGTGAACGCTGTAGTTTCGTCAAACAGTTGAATGAATGAATGAAGTCGGTCGTTTCCTTTATCGCGAGGCGCACACTCTGTTCTTCTTCCTGGCGTCCCGAATCCTGCCGGTAGTGACGTAGAACAAAAGCTTTGTTACCATAGCAACACGACCCCATATTTAAAGCTAAAATATAATCGTTCAGCGAAAACGTCATCCCTCATTGTCATTTAGAAAACAAACAAAAAATGAAAATGGAAGCTTTACAACACTGAACTAAATAATTGATTGTGTGACCCTAGAGACAAAGTTTCTGTGTTTTCACTTTCCAACCCATTTATCCTGCAGCAGCCTACGTTTCACTTAATAGGATAGTTCACCCAAAAATAAAAAAATTCACTCATGATCTACTCAACACTGTGCCGATGGAGTGGTGGGTGAAGTGTTTGAGTCCACAGAATACTTTTGGAGTTTCAGGGGTAGACAGTGTTGCAGCCAAATCCAATACAATTGAAGTAAATGGCGATCACTTCTTCAAACGTAAAAAAACAACATTCAAACTCGACTCGAAACAGCTTAATTTACACCGTGTTTTTAGCCTAAATGTCCGCTGTGATCCACATGTGAACGCGGCTCCGGGCTGGAGGATATCAGAGGACATTTAGGCTGAAGACATGGTGTAAATGACTCCATTTCGAGTCGAGTTTGAAAGTCGGGGCTTACGGACACTTGGATGACACCACAGAAGCCGTATGGAGTCATGTTGTTTTTTACGTTTGAATAAGTGGTCACCAGTTACTGGTAAGTTATCGGCATAGTAATAATGATAATAATAATGAGATCATTTAAATTTTGGGGTGAACTATCCCTTTAAAGGAGGACATTAACAAGAAATGCATGTTTTTAACAAAAAATATTTTCAATTAGACAAATGAAAAGGCGATTGAATTCCAAATTCAAAGACTTGTACACTTCACCAACTGTGTAGAGTGTTGCAAACATCTAGTGCATGTTTAAGGGCTTCAATGAACAATTATTATTATTATTATTAATTGATGTACTGAATATTTTTTAGTTTGTTGTTTAGTTTATAAATCATAATCTAAATTGTGGAACTTTTCCCACAGTCCAAAGTGACGTTTTGACGGATCAACCCTAAAAAACAACAAATACATATCAGTTTACGTTCATGTACAAAACAGCATCAAACACTTACATTTGAAGAGTTGGAACCAGCAAATGTTTTAAAAAAAAATTCCATAGATAAATTACTTATACGGTTCAATTATATTATCATTATTATTAATACGTTGATAATAATTGTATTATCATAGTTACTGATTACTTTCAAAACTCAATGAGTGGGGTAATCGTTGCAGCTTTAGTATGTTGTAATTGCTTTATTGTTTGTCATATATGTATTATCCCATTGAAACAAAGTAATTTTAATTACTGTGCGTTGGTTAAAATAAAATAGATAAAATAGATATGATGTCTAAGGGGGTGCTCGAAGGAGAGGGATTAAACATATTATCACTGCATATGATGAATGTGCATTTTATCAATATTCAACATATTCAAGTTTATCAGATGTGAAGACACTGACATTGAGCTTGTTTGTAGGATGTGTCGAGTTCATGTGTGTTGTGTGTGTGTGTATGTTTTGTTTTGTAATGGAAATTTACGAAATAAACTTTTTAGTTTATGCTTACAACAGACATTTCCATCTAGGGTACAGCTCAACATAAACGTTATTGTGCACCCACTGTCTAGCATGTGAGCCATTGTCTATTCATGTCTTGCAGAAGTTAATCCTGAGGTCACTTGAATTCTATAGTGACCTTTGCTGTACTCTGTGGTTGGACTGTGTTTGTCCTTTGTTCGAAGAACTCAGCTGACTGAGACACCACCCTAACCATATATTATGCTATTTCCTCTCCAACACATTTAGGATGCAACATATAAGTCACACCTTTACAGACTATATGTTCCATAAACAGAACAATACATTCACGCCCCATGCGTGTTTTGGGGTCAGGAGGTAACCCACACACAGAGACACTTAAATATGAGCACAGACACTGTGCTCATCACTTTTCATCTCACTTGCAACCTCCAACTTGCCTGTGTGATCCTTTCTGCAGAAAGCTTTAACAAATAAACTTACAAAGACAACTTGTCTCAGAACCTTGTTTGTTGACCAATTAACACCACAGTTTTGTCTTGATTTGTATAAAAGATTGTGGGTCTCTGTTTCCTTAATATGGCGAGTGTAAATAAATAAGATAAAGGAAAATGGGGAAGGTAACAAACAATGCAATAAAAATCTAAATAACAATAATAATAACAGCAATACTACTACTACTACTACTACTACTACTACTAATAATAATAATAATAATAATAATAATAATAATAATGACGATGAATAAATATAGAGAATATAAAGTATAAATAATGGAAAAGCAAGATATTATAGTGACTTAGTAGCTATATTATGTGCTGAATATTGACTATGAAATGAAACAATAGTAAACTGTAGTTTATAACTCGAGTCGTCAGGGTGTTTTACTCGAGTAGGATTTTGAAAGCAGGACTTTTGGATGTAATGAAGCATGTTTGTGGTGTTGTTACTTTTATCTAAGTTACGCTTGCGTTGGTATAAAAAGTGCAGGGCCAATAAATACAAAAATAAATAGATAAATAGATACATTAAATGATAAATAAATATATAGATAAAATGAATAAATAAATGAATAAATGAATAAATGAATAAATAGATAAATAGACTAATAGATAAATAGATGAACAGCGGGCAGTCTGTAGCGCATGCTCAGTACATCCCGCTCGGTACTCTGGATAATGGCTGCTAGGTGAGAGGAGCGGATGGGCCGCATCCCTTCGAGTGTGAGACGCTTCCACCGACAGGACCGTTAACTCGGGCGGTGCCGAGTTAAAATGGTCGATATCCGACCCGAAAAGCATCCCGAGACCGTCGCACACACACCGAACATCGTCCCTCCGATGTAAGTCCCCCTGTATTTCACTTGTTGGCCTCGGCCGGCCGCTTGTTAGCCCGGCTACAGTTGGACTTAGTGGCTGGGATAGGAGGGGAGGGGGGGTTGCGTTAATCTTCACTAGCTGCTTTGACGCTAGCTAGTTTTAGCATCATGCTCGTGTCATGTGCGTGGAACCGGAGAGTCCCAGCCTCGTTATAACCGGGCGCCCTCCTCAGGTATGTTCACGTTTCCCGGTGTGTTGAAAGTGTTGCTCGGTTGTTGTCAACAGCTAACTAATGCTAGCTGGCTACGTTAGCTTTGAAATTGACGGCTGCTGTCCGCTAGCTCGCCATCTCCACGCCACATCTTCGCCTTTACAGCTCCATCTCCCTCCTCAAGACAATCCTTAATATTAGTGTTATTATTATTATACTGCTGCGTTCGCACCAGCCCGATTAGCAAAGTGCTGCGGTGTTTATGCGGCGAAGCTAAGCTAACGTCGAGACGAAGGGGTTACTAGAGTTCATGGCGAACCACGATCGATGCCGCACTCGCTCATCCGCGGACGCTGGTGGTGGTGCCCGTGTTTCAGTGAAGCGAGTCATGGTATAAATAACCCCATGCAGACTTAGTGCCACTACACAGCACCCTGTAGCTGTTAGTGGATTAAGATACTTAGAATACAACTGTGGGAGACTGCTGCGTTATATAAACTCGGATTCTGCGAGGAGATCTCACTGTGATGGTCGTGGGGAATTCAGTTATGTAAGTTGTCAGGATCCTGTCCCAGGCCGCAGGGAAATCATATTCATATTCATAATAATGCATGTACAGTAGCTTTCAGTCGTTGCAAAGAGGACAATTTAAAAGCAACAATACAAAATGTCAAAGGCAACAAGCAAAATACTACAATAGCATTTAAGACAGCAAATTGTATTCTACCAAATCTAAAATCAAGGGCAACAAATGAAATTATGCAACATCATTTAAACTCAACGGTAAAGGACAAAGAAACACAAGGTATTGCTAATAACAAGTATAAGTACGTTTTGAGAGATGATTTGTAAACTGAGGGTTCCTCAGGTAAACTCTTCCAGATTGTTGGGGTGACGACGAAAGGCCCGGCCATCTTTGGTTTTTCAGTCTTGAACGAGGAATATCTAACGGGTTCTTATCAGGAGATCTCAGGCTTTGGGTTGGTAAGTACTGATTTAGAAGCTCAGCCAAGAAGCTTTGTGCCAAGCCTTGCAGTGCATTGAAAGTCCCCAGCAACATTTTAAAACCAATCCTAAAACAATTGGAAACTGCTCATGTCAACTTTGAAGAAGCCTCCGTAAGTGTCTTGTAAGTGCACATCAGAAGCTGGAGGTAGCATGATCCAACTTGGTTATTTATTTTGTTTGTTACTTGTTTGTGGAAAAGACTGCAAGAGCTGAGTTGTTTGTCAGAGTCATCACCGTTTGCCTTGAGGGGAAAAAGGCAACATGTTGCTTCCTGAAATTTCACTTTGTGCTACTGTGAATTTACTCAAGCTCCAATACTGCTGCAGGAGAGTGTGATTATTAGTTATTGGTTTGTTTGAGTTCCTTCAGTCTTAAAACAAGACGAGCGAGTTTAATATTTACGGTTTTTTTTGCATCAATGTGGTGAAATGCCTCAGTAAAAACCTGTTAAAGATATTTGATTCATGGATATTCTCATCTGGTTGTTTTCATAAATACAGGGTTTCTCCATTTAAGTACGTTGACTTTTATGTTTGTATCTTGATACTGTGATATTCAATTTCCAATGTTGTGATTCTGTTATGCTCCTACTAATAGACAGTTTTGTTAAATTTCTAAATGCATTTGCCACGAAGAAGTGTAATTTACATGTTAATAGAACAGTCTGTGAGAAAACTGAGGAGGTGTGTAGGTGAATAAGCAGATTTGGCTGGTATGCCTCATTCATCAAGCCTGGTGTTGAGTCACATCTGCATGTAAAACATCTGAGAGTGTTGCACAGTTTCCTTGTGCTCATTTAAAGTTCTGTGCAGCTGATATGCAAACAAAACCGCCCAATAAGTCTAAATTGATTATTGACTGATAGATTTGACTATGCAAATTCTACTTAGGTGAAGCAGTTCATCATGTAGCCACCGTCCAAACTAGCTAATGTATAAGGAACTTTACCATATAATCACACTTTGGGAAGTGGAAAAACCTTGCGGTATCCCTGTGGAGTCTCAGCAGTAACATCCTTTTCCAGACTAGCAGGTTTCCCCCAGGATCGTGTTTCCTGCATTCCTGTCTAAGCAGCAGAGACATACGTTAACACACATAGGTGAGGGAAGTCAGCAAACAACAACAGTTGCATCTGACAGTAGTTTTTAGTTCTGTTAACTCAACCACCTGACTGCTCCTCCTTGCACAAACACATAAAACCACTGGGGAAGCAGCAGTGAAGCGCCACTGTAGGAATTTGTTGCAGGTAGTCATTTCAACAACGTGCCCTAAACAAGGCAGGAAAACACCCAAGTTTTCCCCAGTAGTGTGTAGCTTAGTACATGTTTCCCCTCAGGGTGTAACTGACACCATTAACATCTAGTATGTGAGTGTTTTCTGTTTTGTACATGGTGGAATAATAGGTTTTAGCTTCCAAACCAGCCAAAACTATATTTTGCCATATTATGCAAATACTAAATGTTATTGTGATATTTTTCATCGATTCTGTAAGTACATGTTTATTTAGCTTTAGCTTGAAATATGAACAATTAAACATTATGCTAACTGTTATAAGGATGGGAATTTAACCGGTCACATTTTTTGCTGGTTTTAAGTGATCTTAACTGGCAATTGCTATTTGCACTTTTCATGCAGAGATTCACTTTTCACTGCATGTAAAAGCACATTTTGATTGTAATCTTGCATCATGAGAAATACATTTTTTTATCTGTTTATCTCACCTGCTTCTTTCTGCACTTCCTCTTTGCGAGTCTACATCCTCTTTGCATCATATTCAATCTTGTTTTCTGTGTCTTATCTCTACAGTGCACGGCGCGTCCACTCTTAACATCCTGCCTTCGAGGCCACTTCTGCCTGCCGATCAGAGGGTAAACTGAGGTCATGGCAGTCAAGGACCGTGTCGAGGCGGTGCTCAATGTGGGCCTGCGTGTTCCCAGCATCATGCTGCTGGACGTCCTCTACCGCTGGGATGTCAGCTCCTTTTTCCAGAAGATCCAGCGCTCCAGCCTCTCCAACAATCCCCTGTTCCAGTACAAATACCTAGCACTCTACCTGCACTACTTAGGTCAGTGTTACTGTCTCTCGCACGCACGCACGCACACACGCACACACGCACGCACACACACACTATACACTATACAAATGCTTTACACTGTCTGCAGTTCATTGCATTTTAGACATTGGATAACAAAACACGTGCTGAAAGAGCTGTGGCCAGTATGTCAGAGTTATCACGACCTGCTGTAGGTGTTTGGTTTGGCATGGGTTATCAGCTGAAGTGGTTCCTGCTGTGCTGGCTTTATCGGCAGGTCGAGGGCCAACAGAGTCAAAGTTTTATCCCTCTTGATTAGATTTGCATGATTTCTTTTTTTCCCCCATTCAGCATCATAAGCCCTCTGTAGCTGACTGGTTCAGTTTCAAAATGTTCACACATGGTGGTCTGCTGTCTGCCACCAGACTATGCATAGTTGTGAGAGTGGAATGAGAATAGGTGGAGTGTGACAACTGATCTATTGATTTATCCACTGATAAAATAATATTTAAATAGAATGATGCAGCCCTCTCCTCCAGCTGGGTGGCTCATGTCCTTGGCCCCTAAATGTTTCTCAAATTTTGGAGTCGTTCAGTTTCTTTTGCACTTCAGTTTCTTTTCATTTGTCTGTTTAATAAAACTTCACAAGGAAAAAACGATGTGAGTGGGTGTTCATGCTGTTCCCCTGGATACCTAGTAGTGAGAATTGCTAGTGCAGTGACAAGGAAATGATACCTCACTGCCTTCCCACATACTGATCTCAGCCAGAGCAATTGCCCAAATCAGGGGAACTGCTGTCATGATCAGTTCTCACTGAACTTTAACAGTGTCTGTGTTCGTGGAGGATTGTATACTTGGATTTTAAGTAACATTATTTTAAGTCTAATAGCTGCAGATAAGCTAAATGCTGGAAATCCAATTTTTTGACCGCTGCCATAAGTTTGCCTTTTGCCAAAACTCAAATCATCCACTAACTCTAGAAAAATCCATTGACATATCCTGCTGATAGTTGATGGTGAAAACCTTAGTTTGGAAGGTAGCGAAGGTTAAAGTAATAAACTCTACCACATCCCCCAAGTATGAGGAAATGTGGATTAAACACTCCCTTAAATCATTTCCACTTAAATGTTAACATAAAAGGTTTACGAGTGTATTGTTAGTCTCCCTCAGCTGTTGTAAACCTTGTGATTCAAGGGATGACAAACCATTTTAAGGCTGTTAGTTACTCATCAACTAAAAGACAGAACCCTTGTTTTAGGACAGACTACAATCTGATTCCCGTAGCCAATAATGGAAACTTGATGTTTCAAAGTCTGTGCAGCTCAGTGATCCAGTCACATACATTTCCATTGACACAGAAGCGGTTCAAGGCAGAAACAAAAGTCGCATTGAAGTTGAAATGAAGTCTGCTGTTAGGGCTGTGGTTTCGGCTGCAGCTACAAGAAAACCCACAGCATACTGTTGAGTTTAGTGTTTGTTTCTATGCCTTTGTGTTTGTGTGTGTGTGCTGTCAGACTGGGCTGCAGTTGGTTTATGAGCCAATAGGCTTGGTATGTGCTGATCTGTGCTCTGTGTGGACAGAGAGAGAAGGGGGGGAGAGAGGCAGTGAAACCAATGTGACTGTTGCTATGCGAAAATATAATAACTTTTTGGACATGGTTTTATTTTACTGTTGTACGATAAGCCTTTTGGCAGCTGTGACTTATTGACTGTCAAAAACATCTCCCTGCACTTACATAAAAAACATCTGTCTCACGTACACAAACAGGAACCATTTGAAATGCTTTACTATTTATAAATATCTGTTGTATGTGACCATGTGTGACTGTGTGATTGCCTCGCAGGTTACATCCTGAGCTTGGTGCTCCTCACTCTGCCTCGTCAGCACCTGGTGAAACTGTACCTGTACGTCCTTACGGCCCTGATGCTGTTTGCAGGTCACCAAGTCTCAAGGTATATACACAAACACTAAGGATGCATGATGGGCCAATATCTTTATTGTAAATATCGATTATTGTATCTCAGATGATAATTGTGTCTGATAATACAGAGCAAAATGCATTTATGTCTTACTGTAAACTATAATGGTTTATCCTACTATAGATTTGCAGGGGCTCCCTAGCCTTTAGTCAGCAGTCACTCTCCCAAAACGAGACAAACCTGCAGAATTTGAGCTTTTATTTCCCGGTATTTACTGCTACAACCTTCAGTTTTTAACTTGCCCCTTTTTCAAGCGAGCAGATGTGACTGACTGCATTTCTTGTTGCCTAACTGCCCTTTAAGATGGTTTGTTAAAACATTTGATAGCTCTGAATGTATAAGGATAAACCAACATTAATAAAAGAACAGAGAGCTCTCTTTTGGAGTAAAGCAAACCATTTTGAAATGGATAAAAGAGGGAGAATTGATCAGAGCCGTTGCTCATACATTGACCATTGCAACTGAGCTGTGAAGAAAAATCACAAGCAACCTTAGGGCACGGGTCGGATGAAGGCATCACAATCCACTGAAGAAGTTTTAAAGAGAAGAAATATATAGAGCATAGCACAAGATGCAGAGCACGCAGAAGCAAGAATCTGAATAACAGAATAGAATAGCAAAGAAAATGTGTGGAGAAAGAAATGATCCAAAACTTAGAAGCTCATCTGAAACATGGAGAAAGTGGTGTTGTGGCTGCTTCTTTAATGGGACCACTAATCTTTATTGCTGATGTGATGGTAGCAGCTAAATTGATTCAGAAGACTACAGAAGAAATTGTCTTCAGTTTAGACAGAAATTATCAAAACTAATCAGGAAGAACTTCATCACGCAGCAACACAATGCCCAAAACACAACTAACGCAACAAAGAATTTCATTATCGTGGTGCAGGGTTTTAGACTGGCCGTCTCTGACCTTAGACCTAGAAGAGGCTGTGGTAAAATGCTGGAAAGCATCACAAATAAAGAATGCAACAGTCTGGTGATGTCAGTGGGTTGCGAACAACAGTAATAGAACTAAATATTTCATGTCATTTTCCTCTCCAACATCTGCTCCTTTTTTATTTTGTCACCTAAAAATGGGGCTTTTTCATTAGTTGTTTTAAAACATCTGGATGTAAGCACCAGGTAATAAAAGCTGAAACTCTGAACCCTCATCTCATTTGTCTTTTATTACAACAAAAACATAGGAATTGACCTTGCAGTTCCAATAGTTTTGAAGGAGGCTGTAGCTCTAATATGTGTTTTTCCTTTTGTTCAGCCACACTGTAGGTCAGTTTATCACAGATCTTTTGTGTAAATTGAGCATTTTTTGACTTCTCTGTTTCAGGGATTATGTCCGCAGTGAATTAGAGTCTGGCTTCGAAGGACCTGTCTACCTGGAACCTCTCTCAATGAACAGATTCACCACTGCACTCATAGGTAAAACAAGCACACTTGTGTATTAAATGTACATGACGAGGAATGAATGCATTGTGCACAAACATAGTAAGGAAAATGCACTTCAGTAGTTCTTTTTGAGCTCATGGGTTACGCTGTAGTCTGACTAGCACTTCCACAGATGTAAATACTTGTCGCAGTGATGCACTTACTGCCGTTTGTCAGCTTGGCAGTATGTCTCATCCATTTCTCTCAGTCGCTGGACACAATACTCACTGTCATGGTTCAGTCAGTAAATTGGACATGTGCATCATCTCCTCTGACGTCTTCTGTCGTTTATGTGTTGCAGGGATTTCAGTTAAAGTAACTGATATTCAACAGTTATAATTTCAGTCACCGTTGTTTGAAGTACAGACAAACCAACACACAAGTATAAATACTCACAACGCCACTTGTGTAGGCTGCGACATAAGCTCTGCAACGATCCTGCACCAATTTATAAACCAGGCTTTACTCCTCTTCCGTTTCAGTTGGAATTTGATCTTTCTCTCTCGTTCATTTTTCCCCCATGCATTTGGAAAGTCTAGAAAAGTACGGAAACTTAATTTAATAGATCTTCCTTCCCTTGCAGTACTGTGGGAGGACGAAATGTCAATTCTATTTTCTGTGACAGCGAGAATCCCTAAGGAAATTACTAAACTCTCTTCTTGCAGCTGCAGCGTCTTTCTGGTGACGTGGTTGTGGAAACATTTTAGCTTCCGTAGAGATTCAATCAAGTATTATTCAAAATTTCTTGGCTTTATTTAAATGTCCCTAAAAGGTCACATCCCTTGCCACTTTCAGGACTACATTCCCACTACTACAGTACTAGGAATACGGTGAAAACTGGCTCATGTTAAAATGGAAAATATTCTTATGTGTCTGTAGGACCTGCTTTCATTTTGCTAGAGTGTAGTAACAGAGTCTCCTGTGCTATATATAGACCGTGCTGAGTGCTGATATCACTGCTCAGTGAAAGCCTGAGAAAGTGAAAACAACATCCAGTGATAAAGATATACTGCTGTAGACAGAGGAGGGAGATTAAATCTGCTAAATACTAAAGTGGCCTCATATTGTCCCCACTCTGGGATCGCTATGAATGTTCTAACGGGAAGTTAATTTATGTGGGCTCTTTATTGCACAAAGATTTAAAACAATACATCATTCAAAGCAGTTCAATAAATTTGTTGTATTAATGTTTTTAAAAAACTTGAATGTTAAAATAATAACTTATGCACATACTTCATACGTTTAGATACGTCTTAACTATGTTAACTTTAATTTAACGCTACTTCGTTCAAGAGTTATATTTTGGCAGCACGTATAGTTGACTCAGTGTGTTGCAGTTCTTTCTCAACAATACCAACATTATCACACTAATAAAACTACAAGCAAGACCAATGAGGAACTGATGACTGATACAAACACCCTGATCAGTTCCTTTTCTTCGATTATGTGGTAGTATAAGTAATTCTGGGACTCCGATAATCCTTCATATCAGTTGGAGGTGATTTAGGTTTTGAATTTTATTAATTGTGGTCCTAAAAGGTCTCAAATTGAACTTGTTGAAACCTGCAGAGTCACCTGATGTGTGTATGTGCATCTTCTTTCAGGTCAGCTGGTGGTGTGTACGCTGTGTTCCTATGTGATGCAGACCAAGAGGATTTGGCTTTTCTCTGCTCACCTTCTTCCTTTGGTGGCCAGACTGTGTCTGGTCCCACTGGAGACTATTGTCTTCATCAATAAGTTCTCCATGATATTCACTGGCCTGGAGGTCATTTACTTCCTGGCTTCTAACTTACTGGTACCATACAACCTGGCTAAGACGGCCTACAGGGAGCTGGCTCAGGTAATAAACTATTAATGTGGTCAAATGTTGCTAGCTCTTTCAGTTTTTATTACAGGATTTCAGCTATTGTAGTCCTGTGAGACCTCATATACAATATTCATGGTTTTCTGTCTTTGTCCCAATTACCTCCGTCTCTTCTCTATCGCTGTCGCTCGCTCTGTCCCCCAGGTGGTGGAGGTGTATGGGCTGCTAGCATTAGGTATGTCTCTATGGAACCAGCTGGTACTTCCTGTTCTCTTCATGTGTTTCTGGCTGCTGCTCTTCGCGCTGCAGATCTACTCCTACTTTAGCACCAGAGACCAGCCTACCTCAAGGGAGAGGCTCCTTTTCCTCTTTCTTACCAGGTAAAACCAGAGCTCATACTCTTACTGATTGTACATCACAGACTCTTGTAAGTGTGATCCCACGGCTTGAGTCATTGTATTCCTACAGATGTAGTGATGGTGTGGCAATGTTTAACAAATAATGTTGGCTTCTGCATTTAGCCTTTCTCAGCCTATAGGAGCTGTACAAGATTATCATAGAATTATTATTTTCTGAATTTACATTGAACAAATTATTGTGTATCCTGTGCTAATTACATTTTGCAGTGTGGTAAACACCCTGTCTGCCCAACATAATAATCTAAACAACCAGTGAAAATCCCAGAGGAAATGATTCCTCCATTTTCTGCTCAACAAAGTTGCCTACACACTTCAGCTCCACCCGTCTCCCCCTCTTACATGCTCTCTCCTCCCTCCCTGTCCTCAGTATTGCAGAATGTTGTAGTACACCGTACTCCCTGCTGGGTCTCGTTTTTACTGTCTCCTTCATCGCTCTGGGGGTTCTCACACTCTGCAAGTTCTACCTGCAAGGCTACAGAGCCTTTATGAATGACAACACCATGCACAGGTCAGTCCCTACATATGTCTGTACCTGCAATTGTGTCTGTTAGTATGTTTTTCCTAATCGTAATCATTTACGAGGTCATGTTTTTTGTCTGTCCCTGCAGAGGAATGACAGAAGGCATCACCCTGCTGATCCTCGCTGTCCAGACCGGCCTCATCGAGCTACAGGTCATCCACCGAGCCTTCCTCCTCTCCATCATCCTCTTCATCGTTGTTGCTTCAATCCTGCAGTCCATGCTGGAGATAGCAGACCCCATAGTCCTGGCTCTGGGAGCATCCAGAGACAAGTAAGATGCATTAACAACATTTCTTGTTTTAATGTTTGGATAAGTTTAGCTTTATTTTAGTTGACTAATTCATGCATCACCTTTATATTTCAGAATCTGAAAGTGTTCTATTTCTATCAAGAATAAATGTGTGCTTATAAAAAAAATGAAGTATAGCATTAAACATGTCTCTTCAGATTTACTCGGTCATTCCCCTGTCACTTAATACCACAGGCACAACTAGCTGTATATGGAAAAAACTTTAAGACATGATCTGTCAGTGTGCCATTTTGCCAAAACTACTGAACATATAGATTTACATCTACCTGAAAAGCCAATCAATGCTTTGTAAAATAACCAGTATCTGGACTGAATTTGTGTGTAAGAAAAAGATGTAGAGATAGAGCTGATCATCTTCTCCTTTGCTCTTTTCACCATCCGTCCTTTAGGAGTTTGTGGAAGCACTTCCGAGCTGTGTCTCTGTGTCTGTTCCTGCTGATCTTTCCAGCCTACATGGCCTACATGATCTGTCAGTTCTTCCACATGGACTTCTGGCTCCTCATCATCATCTCTTCTTCCATCCTCACCTCCCTGCAGGTAACATACAAGCAAATACCGATAATTATATACATTAAATCACTATGAATGTAATCATAATAATTTTGTACCCACCGTCACCCCCAGGTTCTTGGCACTCTGCTTATCTACATTCTCTTCATGGTGGAGGAGTTTCGTAAGGCTCCTGTTGAGAACATGGATGAAGTTATTTACTGTGTCAATGGGACCTATCGATTGCTGGAATTCATGGTAAGTGTTCCACACACACATAAACACAGGATACATTATCTCGAGCGAGAAGGCAGCATGTGCCCAAGGCAGTGACATACAATTTGACAGCGGTATCTCAGCCTCAATGTCGCGTATCTCTTCCTCTGCCAGGTTGCGGTGTGTGTGGTGTGCTACGGCGTGTCAGAGACAGTGTTTGGGGAGTGGAGTGTGATGGGAAGCACCATCATCCTGGTCCACTCGTACTATAACGTCTGGCTCAGAGCCCAGCTGGGCTGGCAGAGCTTCCTGCTCAGGAGAGATGCTGTAAACAAGATCAAAAGCCTCCCCACAGCAAGCAACACACAGCTGGAACAGTACAACGACATCTGTGCCATCTGCTACCAGGTATGAGTTGAGGAATCACGAATCATTCACTCTAAATCTAAGCTAAAGTAAAGTTTTATTTGATACCTGTTCTCATTGGCTAAAATTGATTTGAAATGTTGAATTGAACTGCAACTGCTTTTGTTTTGAATACTTCCAGGACATGAACACAGCGGTGATCACTCCGTGCAGTCATTTCTTCCACGCTGGCTGTTTGAAGAAATGGCTCTACGTACAGGAGACGTGTCCTCTTTGCCACTCGCAGCTCAAAAGCCAATCACCTGCCACTAGTGTCCCCAACCAAGAAAACCCTGCAGCCAATCAGATACCTGCAGGGCAGGACGAAGCCACAGCCAAGAATGAGCAGAAACCTGGTGCTCCTCCAGATGATGGGGAGGAGGGAGCAGGAGAGCAGGAGGGAGAAAAAGGACCTGGCACGTCAGTTGGAGAAACTTCTTCCACTTCCTCCAGTGCGCCCTCTGCTCCCCACAACCTTGTCAAGACTCTGACATCCACCTCCTCCTTGTCTTCTTCTTCTTCTTCTTCTTCATCCACACATACAACTGATTGTCTGCAGAATCAGTTGCCCACAGATCCTCCCTCTTGCTCTTCTTCCTCTGACAAGTCGGACATACCCCCCTCTTCTCCATCGCCCTCCATCCCTTGTACGTCTCACCACTCGTCTTCACAGTTACAGGCCCAGGCAGAGATTCCCCCTGCTGAACCTAAGCCCGCCCCAGCCTCCCCACTCGACAGCCCATCGTCACAGCTCGACCAGCCCACCTCCCCATCTGAGGAACAGTCTCCCTCTCCGAGCAGCCTCTGAACCCCATTGTAACACATACAACATACATGCATGCACATAAGCAGCCCTCAGTCTGCCTATATTCCACTTGTTGAGCATTTGGCTCTTTTAATCAGGCCAGAAATTCAGCTCCAAACCCCTTCATGTCCATGGGAGTGATTCAAACTCATTTCAGAAAAATGTTAATTCATCTCAAAATCCAATGGGAGCTCTCCATCATATCCACAAAATGTGAAAACCTGATTGAAACCGAAGTATCAGGTCTTTTTTTTTTCTTTACACCCATTAGAGACACACATCGACATCGCTTTTGTTTTTCTCATTTCAATCCCAGACATTTCATGTGATGGTTGCTCCCATCCTGCCTTTGTTCGTGCAGCTTCTCTCATCGCTGTGCATCTCATTTATGTTTTGCTGTTGCCCTGTATGTGCCATGATCTCACAAGGAAATGGGTCAGAGGTTGGGAGAACCTTTATAGATGATTGATAACTTACGGTGGAAAAAGTCTTAACATTTCATAAAGTCGACAGATTTTTGAGTTTTCACTGTCGGACGGCAGCAGCTGTGTGTATGAATATGATGTGTTAACAGACTGAATGTTACTTCCTGAGGCTATCACATGACCTGAAGCCTGGTGCTGAGCAGAGGATACATGGTGTGGTCTGGTCGAGGGTTGCAGTGTGAGCAAATCAACGTAGAGTAACTCATAACTCATTTCATGCGTCAAGCTTTCTTTATCATCATACTGCTTCAATATTCGATTCAAACTTGTTTGGCTGGTCCCAGCAAAAACATTCTTTCTCATCGCCAAACTCTTGTATTGTTGTCAAAGAGATATTTTTATGGTAACTTTTATTTCACTGCTTAATATCGACAACATACTGTGCAGATGGACTGAAAACAAGGGAGGGATAGATGAGAGGAGGTGGAAAAAAAGTAGCCGAGGCCAGAGTTTGGATTTGAAGCGTCAGCATTGTTCCGCAGATCCGGCAAGGAGCCCAAACTTTGTTGTTATTGGCTTTACTTCACTATGGTACTCATCCCCGCTCATCCCCCCCCCCCCCCCCCCATTTGTACCAGTCCATCCCAAGTTTATCAGCCCGGCGATTGTTGAAACTCTTTATGTCAGGACCCAATCGCATCCAAACACCGCGTGTTTTCTAAGACCATCATTATTATCCTCTTGCTGCTCGGTCACTTCACCCCATGAAACGTTACTACCAGCAAATTGAGCTATGAAACATAGCTTTTTTTTTAATTATTATTATTTCACACGTTGTTATGCACACACATACTTATCTTAGCAAAGGGGGCAGGATGCAGAGAAGTGTGTGTGTACGTGTGTGTTGAAAAGTCAGAGTATTTAAATGGGAGACTTAAACTTGAGAATGCCAGGTCCTAATGCACGCTTCTATGTAGAGCTTGCACGCTGCCACGGTTACCATAGCATTTATTTGTTTGTCCTCCGTGTGCTCTAACCTTGCTACCAATGTTTCTCTGCCATTTCTCTCTCTCTCTTTTTTTTGTGTCTTTTTTGAGTCGCATTTGCACTAATGTCATTTATACTAGCAATGCTCCAAAGCTGTTCTGTGGCTGTCAGCAACCAAATACCCTCTGACATGTTTGTGTCCAAGGAAGCAGCCCAATCTGTTTGTGTCTAATGTATATAAATGTTGCTCTGTATGGCATCTATATTAAACCAGAGGAGTGTTGACATGAAAACTAGGTAGGGCTTGAGTTCTCGGAAGCTTCACAGCGGCTCAGGGTTTCTTTGTTTCTGTACTTAACCTGTGAACAAAGAACAAACTTGTGGCCGAGAAGCATTTTGGGGAAACCAAGGGTTTCTGATCTGAGACCAGCCAGTGTTGCTGCTTCTCCTGTCTATATGACGCGTCCTCAAGCTGGTGTGATCACTCTGGTGCCCTCTAATGTTAGGAGTGGGATCAGCATGGTGCAGATGGTCAGGAGAGGCAGTAGTTAACAACCCTCAACAGTATTACCTTACTACCACTAGTACTAAAGGTCTTATTATTATGAATGACTTTATTCTTGACATTAAGCGAAGCATTGGCTGCAGGGCTGAGAATGAATACATTATCAATGTAGGATCAAACCTGGCCAACGCTGTTTAACTGTTTGTGTTTATTTCTTTTCTTCTTTTTTCTAAAGAAATGAAATGTAGAGTTTGATGTATTTTGCACATGTTCAAATGAAAGGCAAACATAAGGACTCTGTGTTTTTGTTGAACTTCTTTTATTATTTTATTATTAGATCCATTCCTCAGGCTTTGATTTCAAACGAAGCACTTGACATTATTACACATTTCATTTTCATTGTGGAGCATTTTTGAATCGTGCCGTTCAGAAACATCACAGGCAAGATTCAAAGTCAAATGCTCCATGAGGTTAAAACTGCCATTGGCAACTGTATGGGAATTTGCATCGCAGCAGAAGGTGATAAGCGACTGTCGGCTCTCGATTCCTGACGCATTTGAGTTCATACTCCATGTTTTAGAAAGTTCAGGCTCTGAGCTGTGACATATTCTTTTAAATACTGTCAAGGACAGTTCTATAAATGTTGGAAGGTAAATGTAAACTTCAGTATTTAAAATTTGATCGTGCAACCCATAGAGAAAGCTCAGTTGAGTCTTTAAATGCATTATTTACATTCCGGTGCATCTCTTGATATATTTCAGCTGTGGGATTGACTTCATTTAAAATGCATCAGCAACTGTTTAGGCTATTTGCCTGCGAGCCAAAGTGCCAAACAAATGCATCAAGCCGTCGCTGCTGTTTTGCACATGAGCGACATCATCTATACGTTCCTCCATCTCCACCCTGAGCCTGAGCAAAGTGTTAAAGATTGTCAGTCCAAAAGTGCATAAATCATTCCTCTATTATGTTCAACATGTAAGTGAATATGTTAAAGGAATGGAGAGCTGCCATCTGCACTCTGACCACATTTATTTTGTGAGAAATAAGAGTAAGCACTGCTGTCCAGTATCGTTGCCTCTGACGGGTGTGTTGAGATTTACGTCAAAATAAGCCGGGTCACGTTCTGGGCCGCTCAGACTGAAACTCCTTTTCACCTCCTTTTTTTTTTTTCCTCTCCTGATTCGTTTTTTTTCTCCACACACACATTCAGGACCTGCTCTGTAAAACCTGACTCTGAATGCCAGTCGTATTCTGTCAAACTGCTCCATGGTTGGTTTTGGATTTTATGCCTGGCATTGCCTTGGTTATTTTACAGAAACTGAATGTCAGAAATAAAATGAACCATCCACTCTGGACCCTGCTTTTATTTGGAGATGCCCTAACTCACGGTTTGTTACATTTATATTTGTGATAGTGAAGTTGTTGTATATGAAGTGGTAATCTGTTATTAGATAGATCGGTAGATAATCCTTTACTGATAAATTGGGTACTTAGATAAAGTATAAAAATATAGTAGCATAAAATAAGCGCGTTATAAAAACAATTAGACACAGAACACAACTAGGATTACACTCAGTAGAGCACATACCTCCACCAAGACCCAACAGTCTCCATAATTCAAACAAGCCTTATAGTTAAGGCCACATTGTGTTTGTCAGCTGCTCATTGGTTGTACTTTCACAGATTTCCTATTTGTTGCCACACAGCAGCTGAAAACCACCTACATCCTTATGGACCACATTTAAATCCACTGGACACAGATTTTTATTTGGATCCGCATGGAATTGCACAAACTTTTCATCAAGGTTCGTTTGTTTGATTATCAGCAGGATTACGCAAAAACTACTTAACTGAATACCATGACATTTTGTGGAGAGGTCGGGCATGACCCAAAGAAGAACCCATTAAATGTTGGCGTGGATCCAGATCAAGACTCAGATTCAGGTATTCTTTTTCACTTTCTCTAACATTGTTAGATATTATTACAGGGTTTTTGTTTGACATTTTTGTTGATTTCTCAGAAAATGATTCATGGAAATTGATAAAACAAATCAGATGTGTTTAGGGGACTGATATTTGTGCGCAATTTGGTGCAGATCCCCCAAAAATCTGGATGTAGTGAGTTTACATGTGGATTCATAAGGGGACTGTACACACGTGCAATTCTGAGCCATGTCATTTCGCAGTTTAGACACACGGTGGCGCCGTTGTATAGTTCTTTTTATAAAGCACCGCTGGAGAGAGAAGCCCTGTTCTGTCACAGCTGTGTGGAGTCATTGCGCACGATCCAGTGGAGTTAACTCGAACATGATCTTGTGTTTATGTTGCTCCTCTTCTTCAAATGGCTCCTGTTTGCTTGTTAATATATCATCAGCTTTCTAATTATGTTTTTTCTTATTTAGGATTTTCCAAATATCCAATATAACACTTAAATACCCCTTTACTTTAAATTACACAGATGTGATGCTGATTTCAAATTTAAAGTGGCCCCTTTTTTCTCTTTGTATTAAATCACCTCTCATAATTCTATTGGAACTGGAAATCATCTTATATCACTATATTTTATATAAATATATTTTGACGTTATGAGACTTAAATTAAAACGCACTCCTTAATCATATATTGTCCCTCTGTCGATAATATCCCTTCCTAATAGTTTTGGTGCATATTTTGACATTTTATTTTGGCATTAGAATGAACAGAAACCACGCATTTTAATTCCCTTGGATACAATTAGAAGGTTTAAACCTTAGTGGCGAGTTGACACGCACAGATTCATCTTATTTCTTGAATTGAATAAACTGAGCTCACACTCTGACTGTGATCGATCCACACAGCAGGAGCCTCTCCACACTCCTCCATTCACATATTTCCTCCCTCAGCTGTGAGCGCGCTTAAATCCCACATACACCGTCTCTCCCTGCACATATAAGCAGGAAACTGCCGCATAAAAGACTTTTATTCTATAGTATAATCAAGGTCAAGAGCGTTTTTCAATAACCCCTGGGAATTAAAGCCTGGAGCGGCGCCAGTTTGGCCCTGCCAATCATTCTCTCTCACTGAATAATACAGAAGTTGTTGACCTTTTGCACTTCGACAGATCAATACCATGTCGCTTTATTTGTATTTCATTTGTATTTGTTTATTTATTAAAATGGCTCATGGAATTATCCAGGCTATTAATATTTGTGTTTTTGTTTGGATCCCCTTGCTCTCGGCGCCGTGATGAATTGTTTGAAATAACAGATGGTGCTGGAGGCAGAGACAAAGCGGGGAAATCTGGTAGCAATTATCCTCAATTATGTTCATTGTTATTTTGAGCTAATTATTGTTATTGTCACTTTAGTTTGTGCGTCTTGCGGCGCTGCAGCCTGCAACCAGAGGGGCTATAGGAGACAATGCGTTGGGACGGTGAGATGTGGCTTTTTGGGATTGAGCCTAAAACCAATTGGTCTAAATAAAAAACTTAAATGTTCAGGCTGAGGTTTCATATCAGATCCTCCACATGTCTGCGGATGAAACAGTTTAATAATGGGCCTGTTTAATCCCTGCGTTTTTTCACTTCGTTTAAATTCACAGTTTTTGAGGCAGAAAACCCCCAAAATAAAAATTTAATAATCTTGTTAATATGATAGAAATGTTTGCTGTGATATTGCTTTGAAATATTAATAAATAAGAAAATAATATCTAATGTCTTATCTTAAAAGTCCAATGATAAAAATGTTTTCCCTTATTTACCATGAATATATATATTTTTTTACATCATTAAGTCCACCTAGTGAGTTTTTACGCACAAACTTTCCGAGTGGATTTTCTGCCTTTTAGCGCGCACGCGAATTATTCTCCACTTCTACAAGGAAGCGTTTTGCCTTGAAACATTTTTGTGTAAAAAAATAAAGAAAGAAAGAATCCCTTGAATAAAGACAGATCGGGTCCCGGGACACGCGGAGCTGCGGAGGACAGCGGGACGCATGAGGAGGAGATGGGGCTCCGCGGACCTGACTCTCCACTCTCGTCTTTGTTTGGGGGCGTCTCCTCTCCTCCTCTCTCCTCTCCTCCCGTCCTATCTGTCCCCTCCCCTCCTCTCCTCCGATCCCCTCCCTCCCTCCCCTCCCCTCCCCTCCCCTTCCCTTCCCATCCAAGCCTCCCTCTCTCTCCCCCCCCTCGGGCGGGAGAAGCCCGTGTTTGGTTCTCAGAGTGAGTCCTTTGGGAAGAGTCACAAAGCGTATTCCTCCAGAGAGAGAGAGAGAGAAGGAGCGCAGTGTCGGGAGTCAGCCGCAGGAAGCAGCGCTGCTCGGGACCTCCGCTAAAGTCCCGCTCCACTGGGCCGAGAGACGCGAAGAGAAAGCAAAGAGCGAAAAGGGGAAGAAAGACGCGTCAGATGATGATGACATGTGATCTAGGTGCGAGGTGATCTCTATTTTCCTCCGTGACAGCTCCAACTGTGGATCTCCGAGCGCACCAGGAGTGACTTTTACGCACCTTCCCACACTGGCTCAGTCCGCGTCCTGGCGTCCGTGGCGATTTAAATTCGTGGTTCAAGTCATTGACATTTTGGATCCTACTCTTCAGATGTGATTTCCCATCAGATTTAGCGCCCACTTCCACCTCAGGACTAGAATTAAAGGAATACAGAGTTTATTGCCTGATTTCCAGCGAAGCGCACGTAGCAGCAGCGGCAGCAGCGGCGAAGAGCGCACCCACGTTTCTCCACTTGAATCAGGGTGAGAGATCAGGAGTGCACGGTGACGCGGGGAGAGACCGTAAGAACAGAGGTTTAGAGGCAGCAGATCTTCGGAGGTTTGTTAATGTTCGGGATCCAGGAGAGCATCCAGAGAAGCGGCAGCAGCCTGAAGGAGGAGCCGCTGGGAGGCATGAACGCGGTCCGGGGCTGGATGCAGGGGGGCGGCGTGCTGGACGCCAACACGGCCGCCCAAAGGTGAGCTCGTCCCTCCTGGAGGAGACACCACCAGCCTCCTTTTACCTACCCATGGATTTTTTTTAAAAATTTCTGTCAGGACGTACCGCTGCCTGTGCTGGACACAAGGCTGCGATGATGGGGAGCCTGGAGGATTTAACTGCTGCTAATTTGAGAAATTAAGATTTTCATGCATGCAGATAAATTCCACAACACATTGATCACTAATTTATAACATACTAAACAGTTTATGGCAACATGGGTATGTGTGTGATTTTGTACATGCAACATGCTCCTTCTGTCCAGTTGACTGAGTTTAAAGAGCATGAAACCAAATAAATAAATCTGGGCCTTTGCTTTGGGTTTGAATAAGAAAAATAAATGTGTCCATCCTCCAACTTTTCTAAACAAACATATAGTTTTATTTGAGGGGAATAAAATGATCTCCCTGCCCCATGGTGACAGAGATGTTAAGGTGATAAATCCTGCCCTCCTGTCACAGATTACCATTAGGATTGACCTCCAATATAAACACATTTGCAAGTAATTGAAAACAAATGGAGTTTGATTTTTGGGAGGATTTTCATTCAATTGTAAAAATGTCACAGCCAGATCAAGAAAATAAAAAAAAATCCTCTGAATGAAGTCAAACTTTTATCGCCTGACCACTGTTCCAACACCGACTCTGTTCGCGCCTGTGTATCCGCAGTGGAGTGGGTCTGGCCCGGGCTCACTTCGAGAAGCAGCCGCCCTCCAACCTGCGGAAGTCCAACTTCTTCCACTTCGTCCTGGCTCTGTACGACCGCCAGGGTCAGCCGGTGGAGATCGAGAGGACCAACTTCGTGGACTTCATCGAGAAGGAGAAGGTCGGTGCAGAAACTCACTTTGATCATTTGTGGATTTAATATCCTGAAAGATCATTTATACCATTTATACCATCTGTGAAAGGCCTGAATATTCCCCTGTGGTTTGAAATGCTAGGTTACTGATGTCAATGTTTAATATCAAATAATGGAACATAACTTATCCATCAAAATTATTATTAATTTTATTATTATCATCATTGCTGTTATTATTATTTAAACTTAATTTTAAGTGAAAGGGATAAAATATAAAATATAATATAACACATTCTGTAACTCAAAGACCTTCGATTAATTTTTAATTTGAACATTTGCCATAATTATACAAAAAAAACAACCTCTGTGGGCTTTTAAAAAAATTGTTTGAAAATTACTGCTTCATCCAACACAACCACTTGTTCAGGCGCAAACAGCCGCGTGTCGACCGCGCTCCTCATCAATTATGGCCCCGTTTAAATGAGATGAAATGCGGCGCACGGGACAA